>NC_142525.1:26038216-26230716 GCF_964205215.1 Stylophora pistillata | reverse complement strand
AACTTATAAATCCGAAACAATTCCGGATGAACCTGTTTCCTATCCTAGATTGCGTTTCATAATTAATTAAGAATTGTCGTCTTCTGATTTTTTCATAGATGGTACCTGTCAGGTTGGCGGCCATGTTCAAAAACCTGTGGTAAGGGGATTCAACTAAGAACGATTGTCTGCAGACGAAAGATAAGTCAGGACCATTACGAGACTGTTGACGAATCCTCGTGTACTGAGAAAAAACCAGTCAGAAACCTTCAGCAAGAATGCAACAGGATCGCTTGTCCGGCTGAATGGAAACATTTAGCATGGAGTGAGGTAAACACAGTCAGAGGTCATCACATGACTTTGAAGTACATCGCTGTTCGAAATTTGGGTTTACCACACTTCGAAGGACATTTTTTTTCACAGTGACTTCCTCAAAAGCGAATATCCAATAGATTTCTACAAACAGACAAAGAAAACAACAACTAACGAGTCAGGGTAAAGTAAACAAATATATTTTTTTCTGTCGTTCTTAGTGCACACGATCATGTGGAGGAGGCACAATGACTCGCAGTCTCAAGTGCATGAAACTGAACGCGCATGGAATGCTGGTATCTTTGTCGGACCACCAGTGCGTCCACGCCGTGAAACCCACCACTAAGGAAAAATGTAATACGGATATTGAATGCCCAAGTGAGTAGATAAGTAAACACAGTTATAGTATACGGTGACACTTCAGTGCGGATGGAACCTCATTCAACACATAACAAACTTTTCAAGAGCACCCAAGACAGATTTCCTTCCAAGGCATCGACAGTGGTTACGGTTGCCCATTCTACCCAAAACATTTTACTTAAGAGGGGAGTAGTCACCAAACAGCCGCCAACAGTTGTCTTGGCTGAATGGTGGCACATTTCCTTTGCTAAAGGAAAAGTATATACTGTCAGTATCCTTGACATATAAGCCCTCACTCTATGGCTTCAAGATACCTTCTTTTTTTCCGCCATATTCTCCATTCTTGTGGCACGATAAGTCTCTCCTTAATTAACTAAACCATTGTGTAATTGATAATCATATATTATACCTTTATTACGATACAGGCTCCATTCTTAGCCCGGATGGCAAACGGTTCATTCCCTTAGGATGCTTCAAGGACACAAAGAAATTCCGCGCTGTTCCGGATTTTGTAAAAAGTATGCGTGGAAAAATTGACTGGAATCACTTGGAAAACACCGTTAAAGAATGCGCCCACAGTGTAACGAAAAAAAACTCTACTCTCAAGGTACCTAGCCCGCGCCCAAGCTAGAGAGGGCCTAATCTACTTGTATGCCAAGACCCAGTTCAGTTAAGCTAAGCTTTAGGGGTAGCAGTTTACAACCGATTTTTTACTCAATTATTTCTATTGTCAGGTGTTCGCAATACAGTTCTACGGGGAATGCTGGACAGGAGTAGATGCGGAAAAGAGTTATAGCGAGTACGGTGCGTCTCCAAACTGTTGGAAAGGCGTGGGCGGATCGCAGACCAATTTTGTGTACGAATTTATCGATGATGGAGATAAGGTAAGATTTATGAGAGAGTCGCTCGAGTAGTCTGATCGAGCGGGTTATAGCAGTCCTGGGAACGACTGTTCTGGGCAGTGGTAACTGACGTTTCGACGACCTCAGCGAGAGTCATTATCAGTTATTTGTCATTCGAGTCTCGTTCTTGTGAAGTGATTGATCAGTTTTGCTATAATGCTATTGGCTGTTGAACTCAAGTAGCATTGGTCAGTTTCAATCCGTCGACAATCTTACACATGCTTTATTTAAACGGTCATGTCACGGCCCTACGCGGAAAAGAAGTGCCTTGCGTGGCGACTAGCTAAGCTGTGAGAGGCAGCCTTTGCAAAACAGTTCCGTGGTAGCCGCGTATACCAATTATAAAGTGCACGATTTCACCATTACAGCATATTTAAAGATAATTTTAGACAAAAAGCGGAAGGAAAAATCCGCTGGATTGTCGTAAAATGTATCCAAACGCTAGTAACCTAAAATTGTAAAATTTAACCACTGTCGTCGCTATGACCTTTTTCTCTATCCATATGGTCCTGTGGCAGGGTTCTATTAATTGTCAGTTCACAAATGTGTCTATTAAAGCGGACTTTTTTTTGATATTTTGCTCACAGAGTCCCTAGTTCAATCCTTGCCACTGAGCGAATGGCAGCCGAGTGACGACAACGGCAGAGTATGAATATGAACGCCAAGCGTTTGCCCCAATGATTTCTTGTTGAGCAGTATTTAAGTTAATGAATCTGCGCATGAGCGAATACGAGGAATAAATGTCTTATCTCGATTAAACAACGTTGTCACCGTTTGCTGATCTTATGGCTCGCGTTGATCATCTAATTAGCATTAATAAAAAGGATAAAAGGAATGATGGAGGGGTGGATTCAGTGAGGGATTGTCGTTCAAAGGAAGTTCCACACGTCAATTTTCGCAAGCCATGGTTCTTATTCCATTTCGTGCCTTGAAATTGATTTGAGAAAGGTTTGTTGTCTAACTGAATGGCGTGGCAAATACTCATAAGAGTAAAGCTTCGACAAATGAATCTGCATATGATTTAAACTTAAACTTCACATGGTAAATTTTTTCTGTGATTTTCGGCTTGTCAACGCAAGACCGTTCAGTCCTTCGCTTTGGCGAAGGGCTAGCGCTCGAACCCTCAGCTTTAGAAAGGCTTTATGATGGTCAATTTGCATCATTTACTCAGTTTCATAACATCAAAGACATCCTCCACCAAATGGGCTTGCTCAGTTTCTGCGATTTCGCCTAACTACTCTTTCCTCTTTTTAAACCCGTTCACTCCCAGCATAAACCTACCATTAATTTCTCCTTAAAATATCGAACCAATATCAAGCAGACAGGCCAATGAGAATAAAAACAATTATATCAACAAGGGGATGTTACGTGATCCAACACCAGATTCTCAGAACTTACAGCATAACAATCCCATGGTAAGCGGTAAGGAGAATCCAATACAATGCAATACAATATTCTTTATTTAACGAAGGTGACGTAATTAACCCAAATGAACTAAACTAACTTACGGCCTTCGAACCCCGCCCATCTCACCCAGGGGAGGACATCCATCACACAGTAATCTCGTGCGTGGGAAATTAACGTCTCCTACCCCCTGACCCTGCAGGAGACGGGACCCCCATTTATTCGTCCTTATCCGAGAAGACTAGAATATCTAACCATTTCTTGATGTTATAGAAAGGTAGCATATTCTCCTCGTTTTTTTTAAGACCTTGAGTGTTGGTCCGGCCGGGGCTCGAACCCTCGACCTCCCGCACAACTGTCCGGCGCTCTATCCATTGTGCTAACCGGGAAGCGGTTGAGAAAAGGTTATAAATTTCGACACGTTTATAAGAGGACTCTTGTTGTTCCATTGTCTCACAAGAACAGTCGGTTCACTAGACTATCCCTATTACCAAGCGGGAGTGATCGTTTCTCTCGACAAGATTCGTACTCTTTCTTGGAAACAAACCTCGGAAACTTTTCCAGGATTCAGATTGTTTTCTTTTTTCTTCTTCAAGACTCCAAATGTCATCATAAACCCTTTCATTCGCAAGAATTCAAAATCGATTCTCCTCACGGTCTGCACACTTTTTAACACGTAAATTATGAAAACTTTATTGCTTGAGTGAAGTAGATTTCCAGGACTTTCAAGGACCTGTGTAGTCTTTTTCCAGCACTTTCCAGTCCTGGAAAATGTCAAAATGAAATTTCAGGACCCGTAGAAACCCCGCTCGATAAATAAGGTGATACTTCCCATTCGAACAGAAGACAAAATGCGTCCTAGTAATCGTCCCAGCTTGGTTCAAAGGCTGATTTGAAGGGGCCCGAATCCAACTCCTAGCAAATACTTAAGACATCATTTCATTTCATCGCAACAGAACCAGTTTATTTCTGCAGAACACTACTGACACAGATCAAAGTGCAGGTATAACGATAAATAGGTCAAGAATCTCTGTACAATTTAACTATCAATTATCTTACAAGGTTGTTAATCTCTAAAAATAAATATATCTCTTCTTCGCACTGCACTTTCAATAATCTTTGACGCTCTGTGGGTAGAGCCATTCAACGAGTCCGATCACCATCTTTCACTTTGTTTTAAACTAAATTAGAATTAAATCTATGCGTGAGCACCACTATGGCTAACTTTTATAAGTAAATAAGGTAAACCTCAATCAAGTGCCGAAAGTAATCTACGGTAGCATTGCTTTTGTATTACGTTTCCCTTGGGTCTGGAAAACTCGCGCCATCCTCGCAACCAATGAGATGCAAAGCTAAAACCACACGTGACTTGGTCACGCGCGTTTTCCCGCCGTTCTGGTTGGTCTCTCGTCATGTCGCTGTTCCGAATGGTCGTTATGATTACTTTGGCTTTTATTTTACGCTCCTATACATTCACCTTATCTTTACGGTAATCATTAAGAAAAATTCCAGATAACTTTCACTTATAAATCAGCAGCAGACATTGAAGACAATGAAGAAACGGACTAAACTGGGAGAGAAAAAGTCCTGGACCGTGGACACTGATAGTGATGGCCTTATCAACTGATACTTGCCAAAACTTCACAAAATGGTGAATTGCCAACTTATTTTATCTTTAAGAAATATTCATAAAGCTTCGAAATGTTGCCGAGACCCGTCCTCAGAGCAAGCTTAACTGCAATACGTCGCGCATTTAAGAATAAATCATTCCACAACGACTTCAGAATTATCAATTGATAACATCAAAGTCACATAAGGAAAGAAAACATGCTTGACATTTAGTGAGCTCAAATTTTTCGGTGGGGTGAGAACCTATGAGTGCCGGTACTTCAGGTTTAACAACTTCGCTTGTCTCTCTTCTGTACAGGTACACCTGTAATGCTTCCAGTTTTCACAGCCGAGTTAACTGTCCACATGGCATTTCAAAAGATAACATTTATTTTAAGCTTGGCACATAACATTCAGCGCAGCAGGAAAAAGAATGTGGATGACAAAGCTAGTCACACTAACAGGGCATATCACGACTATAAGAATTCTGAAAAAGCACAATTAATTTCAAGACTGATGCACGTTTCCTGGGAGCAAAAGCATTCTTTTTTCCTATCACAAATACCACACATTTCAGTATTTTCAAGAACAAGTGTTACTAATAATTTTCTACAAATCCAAAACAAACAAAGAAATTACGACGAATGTTGAAAACGTTGAAAATGTCAGAATCGAATTATCCAATTTTCCTCTCTGTGTATTTCCTTGTTTTATAGTGGCCGGGTTGCCTGCAAACAAATATCATTCCTCACGAAAGATATCGAAACATACGACTCCTTACGAAAATTAACACCATTTGTCTCTGTAGATTAAGTGCATTTTTGTTTAAAGACATACTTGGTCATTAACATTTCTGGAGATAACCTAATTCATTAACATTCATTCATACTACATTTACGTGGCTCCGTTTCATGGCTCTCTGGCTGCCTCGATTCTGTGGATCTCGTACGGTCACGGTTAGCATGTTCACGCACGGTTTAGTCCACAGTGGGATAACGTTTTGCGTTACACTGCGCGATAGTATCCCCTCGCTACATAAACGGATAGGAGCCTTCCCAGTAAATTACTAATTAATAGCTTAATTTCCAGTTTTCAGTTTTCTCATATATAGTAATATTTTGGGATATACTTAAAATACCTCTTGAGGCTACCTAGTTTCCCTTCAGCACACTGCACGTTAGCTGTCGGAAAATAACTATAACTTAATACGCTAATAGTCAAACGAGTTAAAATTTAAGATTGAAAAGCACACAAAATATTGCATGTTGGTCCATCTCACTTCCAACAGTTAAAATTCAAATCATTTCCAGTAATTTTAAGACTGCTTGGAGATTCAAACCTAAGGGTCATGCGTAACCATTTCAGTAAAGTTCTACTCCAGAAACAAAGGCTTGACCTCTATATAAAGTTCATCACTCCGTTACTGGACATTCTAACTTCAACCTCTGTGTTAAACCTTTTTAACAATTTAACACACAGCTCCTTTTAAACGATATTTATCAGGGTCCAGTCGTTCAAAGGGTGGGTAACACAGTCCAACGGATAAATCGCTATCCAGTGAATAAGTGTTCACAAAACATGCTGAGCCGTCCACCGGAAAGAGATTTTTCCAGTCGATAGCGGTTTCCATCCTTTGAACAACCGGGGCCTGGTGAACAACATGTTTCTAATAGAACTAAAATCACTTTACTGACAGCTGTGAGAAGCTGCACTTTGACCATGTCTTGTTTTCTCCGACGGAAAACCTCTTCGTACGCCTTTTTTACGTCTGCGATGAAACCTAACTGAGAGACCACCTTAAACAACAGTTACTTAGTAGTACTTTCAAGTAGTCCCGTTTGTTTTTCTAAACTCTTCAAAATGATTTTAAGGCCTTTTTTTTTTTTTTAAAGGGTAGAGAAATCGTGAGGGTAAAGTAATTAACTAGTCTGATACTCCAAACAAAGAAGGCAGCAGTAAGATTACTACGACCGCTAGCAACGAAAATCCCGAAAAGAAAATCATAGCCCATTGCTTATCAGTAAGAACTACCCTGGTAGCCTCTTTGATTTCCGGTTTACGATCATCATTTTCTGCGCTGCTTTCCAAGATCTTTTTCTTCTTCGGTGTCATGGTCCTCGCTGAAGATACCGCGGAGAAGACACCCTTGATGGGACTTGGGGACTGGTCTGGAGCATTCATTAAACGTAGTGCGCAAACTCGAAATCGAACCTCGGTGGAGCCTGAGACCGAGGTGTATTCGAATTTTGTGTTCGGCCCCTTGTACGCCTGAAAATAAGGAAAGCGCTGGTAAATATCTTACGCCTCTCTAACCTAAATCGGATAGGTAGAAAACATTTATCAGACAATGTGTATGTTTCAGCTAACCTGCACAAAATCGGGGTCCTTTCCGACACACTGACTCTGCAGTAAATATTCGATTGTTTCTCCTCTCTTGACAATTTGCACAGGTTCCCATCTCACATTAAGTGAAGAAGGTGTCACGTTTTCTACCATCAACCCTATAAAGACGATTAAACGGACGAATTTTCAACCCAGTGATGCATACAACTACAGCAGTGCACACTAAAAGATGATCATCATATTTTATCTCACGTCTAATGACTGCCTTTTTCAATTAGTACAGTAATTTTTCTTTTAACGATTACACTTCAATTTTAAACGTGTTTCAAAATTAGATGTTATCAAATCCAAGCAGAAACTTATAAAATTTGAGTGAGGTATGGTTCTTTTAGCACTGTTTTGTTTACAGACACTAAGAATATCATTTAATGCACATTTGATCAGATTCATATGCTTTAAACTTGTGCAATACAAGACCTAGAATAATGTCATTATTAATGCTATTACTATTATTATTATCATATAAGGGGCAAAATTACTGAATTGTGATTGATCAAGACAGAGGGCATTTTTCTTAATTTTTGTAATTGCCCCGGGAAAAATTACTTGAAAATGATTGGCTGAAAATCGCTTAGCAACGGCTGCCAAGGTAAAGAAATTTCTGTTTGTTTTGTAACAATGGCGTCCCGTTTTGCGGGAGATCAGTAAGAAAACATTTTGCCCCTTATATTATAAACAAGTAATCACATGGTTCCTCGTAAAATTAAGGATTAATATCACTTGTGTTTTCGGAAGTTGCAGAAATTGCCCTCGTCGCTGTGCGACTCGAGCAATTTCAGCAACTTCCGAAAACACGCGTGATATTAATCCTTAATTTTACTCGGCCCCATGCGATTACCTATACTAATTATAATTATCATTGTTATTAATATTATCATTAATCATCATTTACTTTTATTTGTAAACAAGTCACTGGTTTTCTCTGGGCATTTTATATTTTTTCCTTTTTTTTAGGTTCAATATTAAAACTTTTTAAAAGAACCTAATTTTTACATCAGCCCTGTCAAAAACACCTTTTTCAGCAAGAGTATGTATGTGGGAATTGGATTTCAATAAAGTTGTACTAATCAAATTGGAAAAAAAATCATTATCATTTAAGTCTTTGAAAAAGTTGACAACGTCAGCGCAACAAATACACCAAAAATAAATCGCACTTTCTACCAAAAAAATCTTTACAAGCGTATTGTGATGGGTATGAGAGTTTTTCCCTTGTTCTAACTCGTGATTTTTCGAAAGACTTAAGCCGACGAAAGAACCATCCTACAGCTTGTCAGCTGGGTTACTGAATAAGACGTCAGCACACTTACCTTTGACTGTATTTGGCGGCTGCGCAGTCGTTACAAAGGACACCACGTCAGAGAAGGACCCAGGCCCCGCGTCATTACACGCTTGGATACGAAACTGGTACTCAGTCCTCTCAAGTAATTTTCCAACCTTATGCGATGTCGTTGGACCACTGAAGACGGTAACGAAGCTGAAAAAAGAGTTCACAGAAAAACAGTTAACGTGGCAGAGAAGGAAGTGGGTTATCCTCTCATTCTGTTTGGTAAGTTTGCTCCAGATCAAACGCGCAAGATGAGTGCAGTTACGGAGCCAAACCCTTTCACTCTCAAGATCTCATTAACAATCAACCTCGTTCCCAGGGTCTCTCCTCTTCCCTCCCCCCTCCGATAAACTCCGATGAGCTCCGACAAGCTCCTGCAAGCTTCGTCAAACTCCAGCAGCCATATCGGGTCTGTCTGGTTTACAGAAATTTCACTATCTTTTCGGTGTTACTAACCTTCCGTTTTTGTCCAACATTTCGAGTTTGTACGTCATACCAGCTGTGCCTGTCTTTCCACCAGTGCCACGTGATGTCCATCTCAGCTTTAGACTCTGGTACGAGGGCGTGGCAAGTTCTAGCAACGGAGCGGGAGGGGGGAGGTCGCCAGTGGACGCAAACACAGTGGCGCTGAAAATGAATAAATAATAATAAATTTAACTTGGGAGCTTAAAGTGCACCTGACCCCTAAATTTTTTTTTTTCACTTAAAAAAATCTTCCTGCTTTGGTGAGTATTTCTTCGAAAAAAATTGTTGGATTTGGTTAAATCCTCATCTTTTTATGCCCAGTTGAAGCCGAGATCCGAATGGACCACGACCGCGTAAATGGGGATCTGGGCAGAGTAGACTTGTGACGTCACTTCGAGAAGACCCTCAGGGAAATCTCGGCCAGTCGTCGAGCTGCGAAAGCCTTTCTAGCACTAAATTCATTCTGCGGCATATTTGCGACCAATATGGAAAAACTCTCTATCACAAACATAACCAGTAAACTGTGCAAAATGGCGCGAAATACAGATTGTTGGGTTCTCGAAGTGACGTCACATTAGTCGCCAGACTCTTGATCCTTGAAACGCAGTCGTGAGTCAAAATGGCGGTGATTTTAATGCGATTTTCTGTTCTTCAACGGGGCACAAAAATTTAAGGATTCAACCAAATCCAAAAATTTTTTCGAAGACATACTCACCAAAGCATGAAGATTTTTAAAACGAAAAAAAAATTTAGGAGTTAGGAGCACTTTAAGAAAGCTGTGTGAATCCTACAAAATAAACCGCGGAAAGAATGGTCGGCTTGATCAAGTTTAGGAGACGGACTGGCTGCGAAGAACTAGTATTCCATCTAGGAGTGGTAATAATTCTGTTGAAATAAGATCCGATAACATCCGATCAAACTCCAGTAAGCTGTGATAAAACTCCGATAAGCTCCGATAAGCTCCAATAAACTCCGATGACTCACCGGAAAACACCGGAAAACTCCAATAAAGCTCCGATAAAACCCCGATAAAATCCCGATAAACTCCGATAAAACACCCATAAAACTCACATAAAACTCCTATAAACTCCGATAAGCTCCAATTAGCTGATAGCTAATATTCCCGAGTTCAGAGATAAAAAAAAACATTTTTGACTTCTGTTTACAAAGTCAAAAGCACCAAAAAGTCTTCAGAAAAGACGCAGACAAGTCAGTGTCTCACCTAAATGGTCCACAGCCTATTTTGTTAACAGCCTGAACACGAATTCTGAAAGAAAAATGAACAAACGACAACAAGAATGTCTTATTGCCTCTTTTATCTACACTAACTCCCAGTTTTTCAAGGGTTCGACGACTCTATCCACTAGTTTAATCACTATCCAGAGGATAGCAGAGTATTTTCACGCCGACATTTATCTCCTAAATTATGTCTTATCCCTAGGATAGCATTAACGACCTTTCAAACAATCAAGAACTTGGTTTAACTGAACTTGTTCCTAACAAAAAATGTGGAACCTAAGATCAAGACCCTAACTAATTCTCTTACCTGTAAACAGTGTTAGGTTGAAGTTCGTTGATGTCATAATCTTGATAAGGTGATGTTGTTTCTTCCTCGGCCTCAGATCCTTCGCTGGTGACATCAAAACTGATGTTTTTAAAGCCCGCCACTTCTACGTTGTATGACGTAATAGTGGCGCCATTGTTTCCCGGATGTCTCCAGCGCAGGCTCACGTGAGATGAAGACTTTTGTACCTAAAGAACACGACTCAAATTCAATATTCTCAATATTCCCACGAGACAAAGCTGACGGAGTGGTCACAAGAACTGCAGGAGCGACTACTAAAGGCGCATGGACGATACAACAGGAGTCACACCAAACGCAACGTAGACGTTAAGAAGTTGTATCAGAGTTGTATTAAATAAGCGCTAAGAATGAAGCGTAGTTGTCACGAAGGTAATTCCTCAGAGATAATAGTTGTCGAAAGGTTTTTTCAAACATCTTTGCTGGAATTCTCCACCCCCCCCCCTCCCCCAACCCAATCACTGCTTCAAAATATAGGTTACCGAGCTAGTTTTAGAACAATCTATTGACTGAGAAAAGAACTACAATCCGTCATGTTGTCGGAATGCACCCACTTAATAGCCAGAAGTTAGAGGCGATGTTGTGCAGAGTACAGCATACTTACAAATGTGGAATTGACACGAACCAAAGATGAACTAACTTCAAGTGCGTGAAGCAGATTACTGATTTTCGAAGTGATTTTCAAACTCACCACTTTTATCGAAGTCACCGCCAATGGCGAAGCAGCCGGGGTTTGACATGTACTCACAGGACTCCACAGACTAGAACCGACTGCACTGACAGCCTGGGGAGGAAAAATCATTCGGGTAAATAATCAACAGAAACATGTGAATTAAAGAAGGATGCTCAATGTTCCTCGGAAAGTAAACAAACCTTTACTCTAAAGTAATAAAAGCTGGCGGGGCTGACTCCTTTGCGGACTTCACATGTTTTGTCTGGGCCACTGTAAAGCTGAACAGAGAAAAAAAAAAAACTTTAGAACAGCATAAGGCTGACTTGAGTCACTTAAACAAACAAATCAACTCTACACTGTAAGTGCGCCCAAGTGATTCACAAGCGAATCAGGAGGTGCAAAATTTTCTTTATCAGATAATGAGAATTTCCGTATCCTTATTCGCAGGGTGTTCCCTTATTCGCAGGGTGTTCTCTCTTTCGGGGAACTTTCGTGAAGAGTCGGAGAGTCTCCGATTCCAATCGGTCATTCAAAATATGCCATCAGCCCTATGTGAACTGCGACGTCCATTGATTATTTGGCGACTATTCCTCCTCCATGCTACCGACTCAAGACTTCTCAACTTTAATTTTACTTCACGTCTTAACCACTTTTTGTTTGTAAAAATAAACCTAGCTTGGTACCTCAGTAAATGCTCCATCCTCCATCCATTCTAAAGTGTATCCAGTCACTGGCGTACCGTTCTCTGCCGGACACTATAAGAGTCAAACGAAATTTATTTGAACCTACTGTCTATTAGTTGTGCTTTAGGTGATCTACAACCACCTGATAATAAAACACTGATTTCCAATCAACCATCAAAGATCACTGAATAGAGGTGCTCTTCGATTGAGTGTCGTAAAACCAAAACCGAAGTAATAACGATGGCCAGCTGGAAGAAAAGAAAATGACTAGAACTCAAAAGTAAAAACAACCAAACTACCTAAAGCGTGGGAAAACGCGGGAAAACGCGGATGACCAACTCGTGATCAGTTGTAGTTTTGCATCTGATTAGTTGAGAAAGTTACGCGAGTTTTCTGGACCAATCACAGAACAAAGTAAAGCTAGACCAAAGCAAACCCCGCGGATTTTTCTCGACACTTAATCTAAAATTGCTTATTTTCATGATCATTGTCTAGACATAAATTAGTTGCAACATTTTCCCCCTTTTGGCTTAAGATTTGGTACAAGGCGCTAGTAAATTCTCTACCATTGTTCATCTTAATCAAGCTTGGAAATGCTTCACCAAAATGATTTTATGAAAAGAAAAGGTACTTGATGTAACATTGTTACTTACTTCCCAGGACACGATGATAGCTGCAGCCGAGCGGCATAAAGTGTCCGGCGCTCTTGGAGTGTCAGGGGGGCCTGGTGCTGTGGTTATGTGAGATACTTCTGATACCTTGCCAACCTGTTGACATTGAAAGGAAAGAGTTCTCAAACTGCTTCGTGCGACAACGATTACACACCAAAAGAATAAATTTTCCGCAGAGGACTTGAGAATAAAGTAAAGAACGAGCTTGAAGTATGGAGCCATTTCCAATGCTCTTCATCCTATGTTTTCGGGCGCAATTGGAATTCGGTTTTTAGGTTTTTGTGGAGGGGGGTGGGGGGGGGGAGGGGAAGAAAACCGGAGAATATAGAGATTAACGGAGCAAGGACGAGGACTACCCCCAAACTCAACCCACATGTGACTTTGGGTCCCGAAATCGAACGCAATCTACAGCGGTTGAAGGAAGTGCTGTCGCCGCTGCACTATTGCAGCCACATTGAGGAAGGTCGGTCTAGCTAGTTAGCAGTTCTACTTAAAAGACCCTTAACGATAAAAATAAAGTAGACACATTCTGAATTATAATATCTTACCCCAGCCTCGTTCTTTGCTTTAACTCTAAACGAATACGTCCTTCCTGGAAGCAGCCCTGCTACCGTACACATATTGTCAGCAAGATGGTGGATCTCCCTGAACTCTGAAAACACAATAAGAATAACCATAGCAACAATGAACAAACTTGCGTGTGATATACCAGAGTCACCTCAAACGAGGTTTTCGCCGACACAAATTCTGATAGTGGTGTTTTACGGGGTTAGGGAAAGATGCCTCCCAAAAAAAAAAGGCTTGAGAGGTGCGTCATGACTGATCTCCTGTACAACCCAAGCTGTTCTTTCACAGGAATCGTTTAAGATTCGTAATGCATCTTATTCCCTAGCCTTGCGTGACGAATACAAAACAACGGTTGAAGACTGAAAGAGGACACACCTGTGCACAACGTACGTATCCCTAGCAGATGGGTTCCATTTTCTTAGTAGTACACGGAAGCGGGTGCTATTAAGCCGGGGCACCTGGGATATGTAGCTATGGAGCGTTGACGGAGAAACAATAGGGACCTTAAGCAGTCAGGACGGCGACACCAAGGAAGACTTCGATTAAAAAATGAATTTCTACTCTTAGTTAGAATTTTAAAAATGGCTGCAGGAGCTTACTGTCTCATACGACGCCACAGCTCAACTTCAGCATGACTTATAAAAGCAGCGTTGAGTTCCAAATGGAAATTAAAATAATTTTCCGTCGCGGTTTCGGTTCGCAGACGACGCAAATTTTGGCGATTTCACGTTGTTGTTTTGCATAGGACGGCTAAGAGATGTACAAAGTTTCAAAATGCACGTGCTGAGCTATTGTTCTGCAAATTAGATCTCTTGTTTTTCCACGTCCTCGTTGCCGTCGCCGTCGTGGTTGCTTAAGGTCCCTAATGCGATGACTTCGGTCATTTTTGTCACGTGCAAAACTTTCTCCGACTAGGTGACTAGAGCAGTTTTCAGCTGCTGAGTTTTCATCTTTTTCCGCGCTATAAGCAGATTGATTGCTTTCACTTTGAGTTCTCATTGGCTAATGATAATGATTGATCGATGGCATAACAACTACTTTCTTGGCTTTCGTTTTTTGACCCTCCATTGAAAACTGCTCCATATAATAATTAATACTGAATCAGTGAGACAAAAAAAAAATTAATAAGAAGCGATAGTTAACCAAGGACACAATGAAGGCCGAAGATGAAGAAGGGTCAAACAAAAGATTACAAATGACCTCACTAAAAACTTTAGGTTGAATTTCTTACCCTTTGTTCCAGGATTTACCATCTCCATGATATAACCTAATATAACAGCACCCCCGTCATAACTGGGTGGATCTAAAGCAATCACAAAATAACGCACAATGAGTCAATTAGGATGTAACTAGGTGAAACGAACAAGCAACGTTTTTATTGTCTTTCAGCCTGTCGTTATTGCAAAGCATCATCTGACAATATAATAATAATAATAATAATAATAATAATAATAATAATTTTATTCACTATAATCACTAAAAGTATTTACAAAAATTATGATGAAACGATTAAAAATCGAAAACAAATGCGTCAAAATGTCCAGTAAAGATTCCCAGTAAACAGGCCAGACCACATCACAGTAATCTCGTGAGTAGGTTCTTTAACGTCCCTTGCCTAACCAAATTAACTAATAGATGCAGGAGACGGGACCAATGGTTTATTCGTCCTTATCCGAGAAGACTAGAATGTCTATCCATTTCTTGATGTTATAGAAAGGTAGCACATTCTCCTCAGTTATTTTAAGACCGTGAGTGTTGGTCCGGCCGGGGCTTGAACCCTCGACCTCCCGCACAACAGTCCGGCGCTCAACCAATTGAGCTAACCGAGAGGCGGTTAGCTCAATTGCTGTAAGTTTTATTTTCTACGGCAAAATAAAACTTACACCAATTGAGCTACGGGAAAATAAAACTACAAAGAAAAGTCAAAGGAAAGCAGGCAGACTATGTGTAGCTTTGTTTTGTTCGTTCGTTTGTGTTTTTTCCCTTTTTTTCCTTTAGTTTTTTTTTTTTTATTACATTCCCAGTGAGTCCATAGGTGGTTACGACTCATCATTCCGTTAGTTTGCTGGTGCCAATTAGGGAGTGACGTGTCAATTTCTGAGCTACTGCGCACCTACACCTCCCCTAACTTAACCCTTCTTTGCTATCAGCTGACTGTAGTTGGGTCGGGGGGAGGGAGGGTGTTGGTGCGCAGTTGTTTAGATACCGACATTGATCTGAAAAGTCTTACCCCAGAACATAACACCGTGACCTCACAGGTCTCGCACACTAACCATTCAGCCCCCTATTCTACCAAAAACAAACAAACGAAAACTAAAAAGAAAGTGAAACAGTCACATTTGCGTGTCAAGCATACTACTCGGCACTTACCCCAGCGAAGATCAAGTGTGTTTGGCTGAGGTTTGTTAGATTTTGATAAGACTGGAGGGTTTGCTTGGCCAGGTACAACAGGTAAGGTCCTGATCTTTGTCACTTTGGACCACTGAAAGAAAACAAGAAGACAGTGAACATCGATCATCACCACAATGCAAGACGCACTCGCACCCACTAGAATTGAGCTACTGCTATGCAAGCCACAACTTCATCAAAATATTCTGTAAAGCTCACCTCACTAGTACCACCGTCACTGACAGCTGCTAAGCGAATTCTGAAAAGATGTCCAGGAGATAAGCCAGTAAAAGTGTATTCACATGCCATACCTCTGTACACTTCTGTAAACTGCCCTCCTGAAAAACAGAGCAGTAAGGAAATAGTTATGACTATATAGAAACCTCAGGTGTGAGGGTTTCATCACTGAAATTAGAACTGATAATGATCAAAATCTGTACTTTTGCAGATCCACATACCCACATGACTCACATTAAAGAGGATCAACCCCTCTCCCCTCCCACCCCAACTCTGGGTCTAGACATTTCCAATGCATAAGGCCCTGTTGGACAGATAATTTTCTGCGACAAAAGTCCCATTGGTCAATAATTCAAAAGTCCTTACCTTTACCATCATCAACTTGTAACATATAAGCTGAGATCTCTGATCCTCCCATGTCCAGAGGTGGCCCTAAAAAGGCACCAAACTTATTAAAACTCCTTACCTTAGGATTAAGAAATAATCCATGCATTTACAGTTAAATACAGTTCATAATGGCTTGGTAAATGATCTAAACATATCAAACATTTAGTAGCTACGGGTCCATCAATTCAAAGCTTCAACATCCCCACCCAAGCAATTCCCTGACTTTTGAGCTTTTTTGTTCAAATTCCCACCCGCAAGGAACCAAAATTGTGTTCATATGCCATCCTTATTATTTTCTTGTCATAAAAGGCAAGATTAGCAACCCTGATTTTCTTGTAGACCTTTTCTTCTGAGCCATCTAAACCCAAAAATGAACTTTTACATGTACACACCTCCAAAATAATAAAATGAAGCATGTTTATTCTGCTAGAAAGAATTATGGACAGTTCTAGTTAAAATTTCCTACCCCACCCAGGCAAGGTTCCAATTCCCCACCCCCAGGCACTGAGGACAGTCAAATGCTCATGGGTTACCCAGGAAGGGGAATATTGACAGAAGCTTCACGTTGATCAATGCATCATATGAAAACAACAACAGTAACATTTCAAAGTCGTTATTGGAGTATCTATTGAGCAAGCAAGAGAAGCTACATCTACATGGTTACATTTAACTTAATTTGAATTTACCCCAAGTGATAGCGAATCCTGAGGATCTGACTTTTCCCTCAAGAACTGGCCAGGATGGTTGCCCTTGAGGAAAAATAAATAACATATTAAATTCAGCCTCGTGGAAGCTGCTGGTCATTCTTGTATTCGTCACACTAAAAAGTAATACAGCTGTATGTTTTGCAAGCAACCCAGCACTTAGAGATTAGGATTATTACCTGGTTTACAACCCTTTCACTCTGATATGTGACCAAAAAAGGACTTCTCCATACAAAATCAAGTCATTTTTAACCCTGTAATCCCTAAGAGTGACCGCCATCTAATTTCTCCTTACAATATCACCTCTAAATCACACATTAGGGTCATGCGGATCTTGATTGTTGAATACATTCTTCCTGTGAGTATCTTGGGTAATGTATAGAGAACAGTATGGAGAATATGCATACTGATGTTAGAGTGTAAAGGGTCAAGGAGAAAAGTGATATCCTCAGTAGGGAGAGAGGCACAGTGAAGACAAATGACCCAGCCACTGATCAAACCCAAATCTCTTGATCACAGTCCTCCTCTCTACCTCAGAATCACAGTACATCAGAATCTCCCCCACCATTGTCAAATTTCAAACTTACTTTTAATACCTAATACTTTTAATACTTGGGTCTATTAGGTTCATGGACACTTACCAGGTCTTTCTGGACAAGTATCAAACATGACAGTCTCACTCCATTTGCTTTTTCCTTGTGGATTAGAAGCCAGAAGCTGTTGATAAATCACACAGGAATTAAATCAACAAATCAAACAGCCAAACAGGAGTGTGCTAAGTCATGTTTGGGTCATCAGCAGTTATCTGGAGTTGTATTGCCAGGTGGTGCATTCAAACCCCCTCCAAATCATTCCTTTGAACACCGGAAGTCCTGTTTCCAAAGACCTACATGTAATTTTCAAACTCTACTAAGGGAGTATGCCCCTGGACCAATCTAGAATCTAGTCTGCCTTCCTTGAACAATTCTCTACCCCCCCCCCCCCCGATTAAATCCAGGATCTGCCCCAGTACTGGGCTCACTTCACATTGCTCTAAGATTAGTCCAACTACATCATACACACAACTAACTAAAGCCAATTTACAAGGAAATGCAAAAGTCTTTGCCTTACCCTGAATTTGTAACAAGTATTCCTTTGCAGTTTATCAATCACACAAGAATTTTCAAGTCCTCTGTACACCACACGGAAACCATAGCCCTGGAACAAAAATAATAGGAAACTTAACATGAATGGTAAAAGAACTGGCTAAAGTTTTGTTTATAACGTGTTACATTTGTAAAAGACTTCTTAAAATTATCTGTGCTTAGCCAGGGAACAAAACTTTACACAACCAAAGCTTCCTTAATTACCAAGTTTCTACCTCCAAGATTACCACTCAATATTCAAACACAATTGATAATACACTCACAGTACTGTCGTCCTCCATTTCCAGCAAATACTCTGAGATTTCAGCTAAAGAAAAAAAAATCAAAAATATATCACTCTATACTCATACATGATTTAAGAAACTTCAAATCAACACAAAAGCAGTAAAGTTTTGAATGCAATATTAGCCATCATCTAGAACACAAAATGTTGAATTTGGACAAGGCCAAACAAGGACCTTGAATATCAGGTTAGATAAAAGGGATGCGAAAACCATGCTCAAAAAAAAAAAAATTGCTAACCTCCTTTGGATTCTGGTTTGCTCCAAGAAAGATTCAGGGAGTTGACACCTGCTTTGTCTAGTTTGGGAGGGGCGGGGACAGACGGTGCTCCTGCAATGGTGACACACTTCAAATCCTTGCTGAATTTACTGTAGAGAAATAATTTATAAAAATCAAAGATTTGAAAGGTTGTGCACAAAATGTTACTGAAAAAAGTACCACTTCTATACGTCTTATAGAAGTGGTACTTCTCCATCTGAAAAAGAGATGATAGTCCAGCTTGCAATTGTATCTGCAGTAAATAGTGAAAATTAAAAAAAAATACCAGCAACTGTATTTGGTATGTAAATGTAAAAGAAACATCTTCACTCATCTTTCTTCATGGAAAAATGAGCCCACTGCTCTCTCTAACACCTAGTTAATGCCAATTTTCTGTTACTTATTTACAATAATTATTGTAATTTAAGCCAATTAATAACAGACTGAACAAACTTCTGAAAATATCTTCACTTCTATAACCTTCTCCATTAAATTTCCATGTTAATTCAATATTAAAAATCAATACACTAAGGCCTGTACTAGAGGCGACAATTAGGGGTTTATTACCTTTTATTATTACATGTAGTTGATCCAATTACCAATTTCTTCTAACTAACATCATAGGGACTGTATTGCAGACAGCAAGAAGAATAACTATTGAAATCATGGGAGATACTCACCTGGCTCCTATGCTATTCACAGCTTGTAGTCTGAATGAACAAGGTGTTGCAGGGGGTAGCTTATGTGTCAGTTTAAATTGTCTCTGGGGCCCACAGTAACACTCAGTGTAGGCACCTCCCTTTTCACCCTTGCTCCACTCCAATCTGTATAATGTGATTGGGGAACCATTGTCCGAGGGTGCCTGGAGCCAATATGAACACATTCAAATAAATTAATCCTCCGAGCATCAGAAGAAGGAAAAGTACTACGGACTGTCGCAGTAGCTCAGCTTTTTTTACCCACAATATGGAAGATACAATTTCCTTTTGGAGGGCTGGGAAGTGGGGTGAAGAAAATGGAGAAGATGAAGATCAATGAACACACAACTCCAGTTTTGAGGCAAAACTGCTGAGATATCAGTAATGAAATGCTGTTCTTGCACAAAATGTCTAAAACTAATATCCTCCACTCCTAATCAACGCAGTGGCTGTAAATGTGTTCATCTTTGAAAATAAAGCAAACTTTTCTCCAGTTTTTTGTTTGTAATCTGTTTCATTATGAAGGACTGTGACATGTATTGTACGGATACCTTTAATGTTTTATTCAATCATTTTAATCAAATTACCATGTGTTAATAATTTCTGTGGTTTCTCTCATTTTGCATGCATTAGAGAATTGAGCACAACTGTGTCATGTGTCCTGTCATGCAATCAGTCCCAGACATTAACAATAATTATAAATTGAGGTGTAATGTCTTTAAACTATAACATCATAATACAGTAATTGTTTCACAGCTAGTTGAACTTGATCAGAGCTTGGCAAGTACCAAATGAAAATTAGTTCATATCAAAACTTACATATCAAAATAATAAGAAATAGGAAATATTTTAGAAGAGACTGACCGTCCACTTGATAGTAAAGCTTGTCTTTGTTCTATTTCCAATATGAGGCTGAACAGGTGTTGATGGCACTGAACAGGGCATGTCACATATAGCTTCCGGAGAGATTTCTCCTTTGTCGTCATCTTTTTCAGCCTGTAATCTGTTAATGAAGACAGAAAACACAATGATTAATGGACCTGAATTGATGCCTTAGGATGCGAGCCAGAAAAATTGAGTTTTGGGTTCCTAATAAACATTAATTTTTTTTAGTTGTTCAAAACAACTTTGTTACAACAGAGGCTTAAAAAAAGTGTTCACCATTTTCCAAGAAGTTTACCTGCATGCCCCCCTCTTAATGTATCATGCTCAGTTTCTTAACTGGCATTCAAACTCACACCAGTAACAAAGCACTTACCTAAACTTATACTGCATTCCGGGTTTGAGTTCCTTAACAATAAACTCTTTATCCGAACCACTACAAGTGGAAATGAAAAAATTATAAAATCTCTTACATGTACAGTAGTCAGTGTAGCTAAACTTGCTAACATTGAAAACACTGCAACCCCCTGCCCCATCTTCAGTGCAACAAGGTCAAGATTTTTCAGAGTTGCCATTTGACAAACTAAAACCATAAAATAATTGCTTGAAAAAAAACTCAGTTTCGAGAGTGACATATGCATCCATGTATGTCAGACAGCTAGGGAGAAAGAGGCAACTACCTGTACAGAGCATGTCTCTCACTTAAGACTTAAAACTAAATTAAACACCAAGCTTTAGGCAAGCCAAAAAGTGGGACTTCAGCTAAATTATTTCGTGGTCATTTACATTGTACTTTTCACGGGCTTTTGAAGAGTTTATTAACAACTAAAGTAACAGAGGTGGTAAAGAAGATGTTACTACCTCCTACATGAATGTTACATCAAGGTTACCAATTTAGTTACTTAACTATCTTTGAAAATTTAGCCACTTGCATGTAAACTTTCTCCACCCCTGTGGTGACCAGAATGGTCACTGTGACAATTATTTTATGCCCAGTCACAAGTCAAGTAGTACAACACCACTTTTGATTTTAAACTGTCAAACTACATTTTTGTAACCAACTTTAAATATCTAAAAGAAAAACATGTTGAATACCTGTAAATAGAGCTGTATGGTGATGCCTTGGAGAACATCTGTAAATCAAAACTGCACCCATCGAGGTGGCTGTTGTTGCTAACTTGTCCAGCCCAAGAAACCTTGACAGTTGTGCTATTTAAGACTTCAATCTGTAGTTTGAACAAGTTTCATGTTTTCAGTTATCCTGAGCTCAATTCCTTTTCTGCTCTTTTTATTTATAACATAACCAAAGTAAAATGCACATTCTGATTGGTCAATTCAGTGTCCACCATTTGCACATAGGTGTATGCTGCTTATGTGAGCAAATGCAAAGACTAGTTCCTGCACATGTTCTGGTCATGTAAGATTTCACTGTTAACTTGATGCTCAAGGAGCATTCACTCTGGCTTCTTTTATTGCCATGGCATTCACACCAAACACAAGTACAATTATAACATAGCTTGTAAATTCATGCAATCAAATTCAATTGCATGAGTGTGCTTCAATTTTCCTTTGTGCACGCTTATGACATCTGCAAACAAATCCCTCGCGAAAACATTTTTTTCTTGCAAGGGACTTCGGCATTTTTCATTAAAAAACAGGAAAAACTTCCGCAAAAAAAGTTAAACTAGACATGGCAACAAGCGAACAAGCCGATGAAGATCTGCCCACTTTTTCTTTGGGAATGGATTTTTTAACTCCAGAGAAAGAACCCAGCGGAAAGGGAAAACAAAACAATCAACGGTTTCATCTCGTTTCACAACTCCAACTTCATTTCCACCCATGGATTTACTTGTCAGTTTTTGACCAATCTGAGACAAGATCATTGAAGCATAGCAAAATACTTTCCGAAACAAAATAAACAATGCATTGAAGCATAGAAGAGGGAATTTCTGCCCTTTACACATAATTTACAGCACTGAAAATGTTATAAAGCAATTGGTTTATGTGTCAGCTGTGCCTTCATCGAGACTTGAAGCACTTGGGAAGTTTGGAGAGCACTCAAGAAGCTGGAGTTGCTCTCGGCTGTGCCTCAAGCAACTCTTAGGCATCTTTCGTGCTCTCCAAACTTCCCGCGTGCTTCAAGTCTCGATGAATGCACACTAACATATGAACCAACTGTTAATAGTGATTATGTACGAAATACCAAATCGTACTTTACAAGTATTGAACTCAATAAAAACCAGTAACAGAAGAGCTAAGCTTGTATATTTAACCTTACTATTCAAGTTGCTTCTGTCAGTATCCGTATCCAATTCGCTGTTGTTAGCGCCCCCTTCTAAGTTGTGTTCACAAACATTCTTAATTCATTTAGCAAGTGAGGTGCTCGCCCCAGCATCATAGTTTGTTGTTAAATCAGACGTCACAGTTTTGCCAGTATTTTCATAGTTTGAACTCACATATGGCTCATTTGTAATCTCGTGAGAACTAGTATGAACTTTGCCACATTTGGCTATCTTTCAAGTAATGAAGTTTGTGGACCGGCCCATTCCGAAAACACTCAACATCATTTAGCACAGGCCTACCACGAACGGCGTGTGCGTTTGCATGTGGGATGAGCTTAAAAGACAGGAATCTTTGCAAAGCGGTCTTCACAAAACACAGCTTTCTGTAAATTACGTTGTTTACAAAGAGCAAGCTCACGATAACACAAGTTGTCGCACTCTCATCCCCAGTTTCCACGGTTTACGCAAGGAACGCCTGGGACCTTGACCCCCCTTTCGGCAACCAAAATGGCTTGCATTTTCAGACTTGGGCTTTCCTGCGGAAGCCCAAGTAATAAAAGGGAACTCTTTTGCTACAATGCATCAATGGTTATGTTGTAAAACAAATGGTAAACACCACAGCATACACTATTCAGTCATGGATGCACAAGGGAGGTTTACTAGTAAGCACTCAAGAAGCTAAGAGGCTCTTGGCCATCACCTTGCACAACTCTTATGCTTTTTTCGAGTTTAAGCAATCTCCCAGTCCATTGTGATATTTGATATCATTAATGATATTATCAAATATCATTAATGGAGGCAGTGTGGCCGAGTGGTTAGAGTGTCGGACTCGTAATCTGCCGCTCCAGGGTTCGAGTCCCACCCTGACCACTGGATTTGTTTCACGGTAGCCCCGAGTTCAGATCCTTGGCCACGCTTGTAAATAGCCTACTGGTTTGCCTCTGGCCAGTTGGGGTTCTTAATGACATTCTTAATGATGATCTTAATGATGTTATGTTCAATTTAGACCATTTGTTTCATTTGTTTGCAAGGACCACAATGGAAACTACTGGTTCACCAGTAATTGTGTAATCCTATAAAAAGACCTTTTTTTTTTTTTTTGTGCATCCATAACTCAATAATATACGCTGTGGTGTTTAACATTTGTTAAATAGATATAGCCAACCAGTCTACGTACCTTCTGTCAGTTGGGGTTGTTTAACATTGTGTTTATGTCTATTAACTATGTTTAATTCCAATTGATTTGAATATATCAACAAAGTTGAAATGGTAAATTGGCCACCATTACGATTATAAAAGATGACGTTTCGAGCGTTAGCCCTTCGTCGGAGCGAATAGGGGAATTGTGGGTTGTGTGTGCTTTAAAGGCAGAAAAAGGAGCTACGTGATTGGTGGGAACATGGCAACGAGAAAAATTTATTTGTGTTTTTCTCGTTGCCATGTTCCCACCAATCACCTAGCTCCTTTTTCTGCCTTTAAAAGCACACACAACCCACAATTTCCCTATTCACTCCAACCAAGGGCTAACGCTCGAAATGTCAGCTTTTATAATCCTAATGGTGGCCAATTAACCATTTCAACTTTGTTGATATATTCAAATTATTTCATTACCCTCACTGACGCAGCCCCAAACAGTTTCTTTAGAAACTATCAGCCTTTATTCATTTAATTCCAATTGGTTTGAATTAATGATTTCTAAATCTGTAAACTCAGCAAATGTGTGAACTACATTCTAATAACTGTCATTGTTACCATTATTGATGGTGACTAAAACAGCTACTTACATCTGGTTCCTTATGAATCTTTAGTTCCTCTAACATATTTTTCCCTGTTAAAAGCAAATTGATACAAGAGGGAAATAAATGTCACAGTAGTGGTTATTGGGAGATTCATTTATCAAATATCATTTCAACGAAACATAACTACAGTAACTGTAAAAGAATTAAAAAAACAAAAGTTAAATATGCCTCTCTACTTGAAAATTTATATTTGAAAAAATCCCTTTTCAACTATTCAAAATAACCTGGAAAAAATATTCTTAAAAAACTTACAACATGGTATTCTTTTTATCTGCCTTTCTATCCATTTAAACTAACTGTTTAATTAATAAGTGGTCTTAAAATGGTACTATTATCATGATAATGTTTCTACTATAATGATAATGGTAACTAATATGTTATTGTTAGTAGTACCTTCTATAATGAGGGCAAAACATTACATTGGAAAATCATTCAGAGTATCAAAAATATAATTATTTTAAAAATGGCTGTTAACAGAAAAAGAAGACAACAACATTTACACCACTCTTAAGGCTTCTGGCCATGTAATTTGGTTACATAATAGTTTGCAGTATATCCTGTGTAGATACATTGCTATGGAAACAGATTCATGGTCAAACAATTCTATTTGACTGTATACTTTTACAAGTCAGCTGCACAACTACTCTGCAAAGGATTGATTTCCAGATTACCAAAGTAAAGCAAAGAAAATGGATAGAATATTGTTTTCAATTCAAAAGGCCAAACTCTTTTGATTTCTAATGAAAATGATTGGGGAAAAATCATGCTAGATACAAAATACAGTTACCGGTAATTAAACAATCTTAATCTGTTAATTAAGTCACTCAGCAAAATATATTAAGCTCTCTGATAAACAATTTTAATTAATATAACAATTATAACAATTTTAGCCTCATGATAGACAGTGTGCTCCAATAAGTATTTGCTCCAAAAAGTAAATTTTTTCAATGTAAAGCATAAAATTACATAGTGCCACTGAACCACAAGCTTATTCAAATACATTTGGGGGATCATTCAATTTTCTAATTGTAAAAAAAATCCCAAGCCATTACCCTAAACACAAAAAAAATTACCCTTTAGATCCACAGCACAAGATTTGTCAGTAACATATAATTATAGACATGTATTGGCAATCACCCACATGTAAATTGCTTTCTTTCTAGAAACAAAAAGTGTATGTAACTTTTTTTCAACCTTGATTTCTCAAACACAAAGTTACAGTCACACGTCTTGTTGTAGTTCTATACTTCAAGCTTAAATCCAATTGCAATAGAACCATTTACAATGAAAGTAACATGATACATAAAGATTTTGTGTACATGCATATTTAACAGTGGCAGCTTGTATTAGGTAAAATTGTTAATGTTTCTATTTTGACTTAGATCTCCATTTACTCAAAATGATAAAATCCAATCTGGTGTGCAGTTCTGTTATCACATTAAAGGTTTACATATCATTTTCAGTTGCTAAGCCTAAAAGGCTTATTGCTGGTAAACTTGCATTAAAAAAAAGTTGAATAAAAAGCGAGTGAAACTGACTTGCTCCAGGAGAAGCTGTGATTCCAAAAATTTTTTAAAACTCACAACATCTAGTCATTACCCCAGCCTGATCATGTTGGTTTAACAATTTGCTGTTACCCATTTCATTATAGCTGTTTTGATTAACATCAACTAAAGGTAAAGCTGAATGGGAATTTAAACACTATGACTCCAGAAAGGGGCTTAACAATTACCCCAGGCTTTTCTCCCAAATCAGACAAGAAAATGTTAATAAAAAGATCAATTTTTCAGTAAGGACCAATTAGTATCTATGACAAAAAGCTTCAAGAAAAAATATGTTTAGTGTGGAAGAAGCTATCATATCCTGTAGAAAACACTAAAACTTGATAAATACAGCCATTTAACAAAAGGTAATTGGGAGCTGAATTTAAATGTTTTGAATTATCCTCACAACATTTTTCAACAATATAATTTATCTGTTCGTAGTAATATCTATGAAGGTGACGTAGATAAATTTTCTTGCTTAAAAATCCAAATATAAAAAAATTATTTACTCCATGTTCCATTTTGATTAAAACCTTTCAGAAATTACAAAAATTTAACTGTAATGTGATATAGGGCATTTCAAACATATCAGTCAGGTAAACTGATATTTTCCTGCTCCTATTTATATGAACATGTACATGTGTTATGGAAAAAATGGTAACGACATTTCTATTTCTATTTTTGTGTCCACTTTTCATATTTTTCGTGATAGAAACACACACATATGTGAATAATCTCTCAAAGAAAAAATGTTTGTGTGGCAATGAAAGCATTCTATTTTAGGAAAAAGTTACAGGAATGTTTTTCTTCCTATTTTACGGTAATTTTACCTTACTCTCCAAGGCAGTTTTAATAAAACATAAATAGAACAAAGGGACTTTTTGTTGATTTATTCTAAGCGTGTCTTTGTGACATGTGATCCGTGGTACAGGTAGTACTAGCTTCTACCATGATCATGTATAACTTATAGTCAATTTGTTGACGAAAATGTTTAAAAATATATACCAAAGACGTTCAATAAAGATATACATGTTCGTTATAAATACCTTTGACTGGCTCTGATTCCAGTGAAGAATCTGTTAAAGGAAAAAAGGAAAAAAAAAATAAGAGATAAAGAAACAAGTAAGAACAAAATTAAAGTTGAATTTACTTAGCACTTTCTTTCAGCTTTCATCTTCGTCACTTGTAGCGACGGCTATTTCATCCTGTATCGGACTATTTTGGTCTTTTCAGTGTGTAATGGGAAGGAAAACAAGGTCAATCAAGGAACACACAAGAAATGATTTTCTTGCAAAAAAAAAAAAAAAAACAGGAGGAATGCCTCTTATGTTAGGACAATGACTTTCGTTATCACGAGAGGACAAGAAATATCACCTCTATTTAAGAAAACTTGTCTACACAACCAGACAGCTGAATGGAAAAATTCGAACCCCCACAGAAGGAAACCAAACATTTTGCCAACATTAAAAACAGAAATTTGTGAGCTATAACCCGCGTTTCACTGTTTCAAAGTAGCCTCGATCAAAGAAGTTTGTGTACTTTACCTAACAATTAAATCGAAAACACAAGGATTATAGCCTTGCCATAATTACCGTCTTTAGAAGGGCTCGTTTTGTGTTCACCATTCATCTGGGAAGAATTGACTCGTACATACTGTTTCAGTCCTTGTATCGGCAGTTGAATGACCTGATGGCAGTGGCCATTACAATTCTCATCCTCTTTGTTGCTCGCCTTCCTTTCTCGAAGTTTCTTTTGTAGTTTTTCTCGTTGTTTATCAACCCTTTCGTCTACCTTACGGACATCGGCATTCGTGTTTGAAGATTGTTCGTTCCCATCGTTGCAGTTGCAATGGAGACAATGATTCATGTGTTGCAATTCTTGCAAGTTCGAGGCAGAGTCGGAGTCTAGCTCGTGATAAACGCCATCTTCTGACCGGAAAACTACAGCATGATCTGTGTCTGGGTCGACGAGGCGAACAATCTTCGGCAGCACTTGGTCCTTCTCTGAAAAATTCAAACAAATGACTGTACCGGACGAAGTGCGAAGTTCGATCTTGCTTCCTCCAGTTACTTCTTGAGGAGACATTTTCTTTAGCTCTGCCGACATCACCACATAGGATATATATTTCTGGCCTTTAGCCCTGTACTCAGAGGCAACCTTTTTAAAATAAAACTACTTTGTCTTTACAAGATGTAACTTCGGACGCCGAGTGAAAATATGAAAAACACCTTTCAGAGAGTCGACGTGTCGGCGCGTCTAACGGATTTGAGATTCTTCATAACATTACGAGCGCGGTCTGTAATGTCAAGTGAACAAGTGTCAACAGTTCTATAAGACAAGGAACAAGAAAAATTCCAGTTTTAGCGTCGAGTTTTCGGCAACAGCTGCTTCACACTACTAACTTCCACGTAGTCTTTTTTTTGTTTTCCTCACACTTAGCAGCCGCTGACCATTGTAATTCCGCGGGGGAGGCGTAGGAAGTAATTGACCGGAACCAAACGCTGTGTCGTGAACCTATTTCACTTTACTCCAGTGATTTCCATTTCTAAATTTAATTTTTCCTGTGCGACGATTTCCTTTCAAATTTTTCGACAGTTAAGTAACTTCTTGAAAATTTTTTGGAATTCATCCGGGATAAAACCATAGTACGATCGATTTCTTAATGACTTTTTGTTACTTTAATTACGAAATACCCTTTCCATGCTTTGTTTATTTTGTGTATTCAGGGCGCTTTATTTAATTTATTCGTAGTCTCGAAGCTTGTCGCGAATTTTCCTTGTGTTAACAAAGTGTGAACTGATGAAAAATGATATTGCTGCAACGCCACTTGTTCTCTTTTCCATTTCCTGTTACCATCAAAATACTGGTATCTTGGGAAAATTAATAATCGTTGACAGATGTCTTGATGAAAGTTTCAGAGGAATCGAAATCATCGTCTAGAATAAAAATATATTTACATTTCTAATTTCAACCAGATTTCTTCTTTAGTCCTTCCTTCATTATTCCTTTCAATAGGAAGCTGAGTATGTATGTAGTTCAATCTAAGTTCAAGGCACCTTCAAATGTTTTCATTTTAACTTAATTTTACATGTACATGTTCAACTTTTTCTTCCGCACTTGTGGCAGTATTATCAAGTGCGATACCATACAGAGCTTTCCGTTACTGAAAAAAGTATTTGACTTAAAAGTAACCGAATAAAAGAAAAAAGGGAAGTTTCGCTTCAAAATTTAGTTCACTCTCAAATGTGATAACCATCTCATTTTGAGATATTAACAACCATCCCTTACGCCTTGCCTTGCAGCACTAAGCTTTCGCAAGACAAAATGTCTCTTAAAAATGCCACCTGGATGATTAATTGGCCATTGGTGTTGACCTTGATCTTTCCTAATTTGTTCTTGAGCCACTGGTGCTCGTCTCCCAAGAAACCAAATGCAAATAGCAGTACACTAAATTGAATCAATGTTTCATGTTTTAACATTAAAGTAACTCTGTGTATGTGTATTAATCAATTAACAAACTAACTGCAAAATGAGCAAGGGGTCCAGATCGTGTTGTCATACCATATGTTGTACATCCTTGAACTTAAGACTAGTAAATAGGCCATTTTCAACCTATCAAAATTCTTATATGGCTTCAAGGCTTGGGGGAATAATACAAAATAAATTTAAAATTCAACCGTAAACCTCTAAGTGATTTCTTTTGTTTTATTCTTATTCTCCCAAGCCTCACAGCCAAATACGAATTTTGATGTATCGAAAATGTCCTATTAATGCATGAAGATCAATTAGGAACTATAGTTTCTATACAGAATTTCAGTAACCTTTGGAGCAGGGAAGGGGGGGTGCTCCTCTGAGATTCTGGAACCCAAGCATACTCTATAAATAGTGTAATGAGCTTTGCAAACCTTTTTGGTAGTTCGAATGAGTTTTCTCACATTTTGGGGAGGAAACTAAATTGAATGTGTTTCAGTTCTTGATGTTTGCTAAGAACCAAAGACCTTGTTGACCTGCAAGAGTTTATCCATGATACTCATTTTATACATAAGTAATAATAATAATAATAATAATGATATTTATATAGCACCTATCCAATGATAGATCAAGGTGCTTAAAAAAGTGAGAGGAAATATGAAATTAAAGTTAATCAAGTAAATAAACTTAAAATTGAAGTAAAAACTTATAAATTCTATTTCCTAATGGCTAAAGCAGAAGTTCTCGAAGAGGTAGGTTTTAAGTTTATGCTTAAAAAGACTTAAATTCTCGCATGGGTGTATGTTGTTGGGTAATTTATTCCAGAGTTCAGGGGCTGAAATGGAGAACGCTCTAGAATCATAGGTCTTAGGGTTAAAACTAACAGGATTCAGATTGAGCGTAGAGGATGAACGACACAATCTAGAAGGTGAGTCAGCGAGTGATAAAGTCTTGAATATAGATTGGGGCTTGCTGATGCAGTGCTTTGAAAGTAAGTAGTAGAATCTTGAATTTAATTCATTCAGAGACAGGTAGCCAGTGAAGATAGAGGAGGATGGGAGTGATGTGATCGCACTTCCTAGACCGTGTAATCCTTCTGGCAGCTGCATTCTGCACTGATTGAAGCTTTTTGGTGATGTATTTAGGAACATTATATAGTAGAGAATTGCAGTGATCAAGATTGGAAGTTATGAAAGCATGGATAAGAATCTCAGTAGTTTGCATTGATAAGTATTTCCTAATATGTGAAACAGTACAAAGATGATAAAAGGCAGATTTGCAGACAATGTTTACATGGGGAAGCATTGACATAGTGGTGTCAAAGATAGTGCCAATGTTTCTAGCATGTGAAGAGAGCTTGACAATGTTGGTTCCAAAGTGAAGAGGGAGTTGGGATTGCTGTGGATTATACTTTGAGAATAAAATAATAGAGAACCTCAGTTTTTTCTTTGCTCAGTTTTAGTTTGTTGATGGACATCCACTTATCAATGTCGGACAGGCAATCCTCAATCTTAGTAATACAGTGGGTTAGTTCCATATTGTTGTTTGTAGAGAAAGAAATATACAATTGAGTGTCATCAGTGTAAAAATGAAATTGCATTTCATGGAATCGTAGAATGTCAGCCAGTGGTGTTGTGTAGAGTACGTACAGAATCAGTCCAAGGACAGAGCCCTGCGGTACATCGCACTTAAGTTCGCGAGACTGCGATCTACATCCTTTGATTAACGCGAATTGTGAGCGATTTGTAAGGTAGGAGTGAAGCCATTCCAGAGCTGTGCCAGAGATAGACTATTTAGATTGCAATCTTGTAAAGAGAATATCATGATCTACTGTGTCAAAGGCAGCAGAAAGGTCTAATAGTAGAAGCATGACACAGTTGTGTTTATCAATAGCAACCAGAAGGTCATTATGAACACACACGAGATATTTGAGATTACCTTAAGGTTTGAAATAGGTCTGTAGTTAGCAAGAACTTCATGGTCTAAGTTGGCTTTCTTAAGTAAAGGAGATAGAACAGCAGCTTTAAGAGAAGATGGAAAAAGAGCGGTCTCCAGCGACAAGTTGACAATCTTCACAACAATTGGTAGGAGTAAATCGAAGTGCTGCTTCAGTATGGTGGCAGGAAGCGGATCCAAGATACAGGATTTCGTGATGATTTTATTAGCAATGTTTGGCAATTCAGTGATGGATGTTGGTGCAAAATTTGTGAGCTGACAAGACAGTGATGAAGTGTCGAGGGATTTGAAGAAATCAGGAATTTCCACGTGCACTAAGATTACTTCTGATATTGACAATTTTCTTCTCGAAAAAGTGGACAAAGTTATGGGCGAGATCAACTCCAGAAGAGCTGGTGAGGAAGGGTTTATCTGCTTTCCTGTGAAGAAGGCAAGTAATTGTCTGAAACAGGGTTTTGCTGCCACTTTCAGCTGAGTATATGAGGCTAGTATAATAATCCAGTTTTGATTTGAAGATGGTATTCTTTACAACACTGTGTTGGTCAGTATAAGATTGATAGTCGGAAGGGAGTTGGGGACGGCGCCATCGCCTTTCAAGCCTACAACAGATCACCTTCTGCTTCTTGATTTCCTCACTGTACCAAGAGGCACGAGGCCTAACAGTGATGATATGTATGGTTGTTACATCCTCTTTGAATGGAATCTGATATGAAAGTGCAGCAGTGAATCTTCTACTATTGACTTTAACGTTAAAGACACTATTTAACTAATCAGGTAAACTAACAAATGAATTGTCTTCATGCAAGAAAAGTTCAGGTGTTCTTGAATGTTGCGTTCTGTACTTCAAACCAACGACCAAGTTTGGCAATAACCTTCTCGCAGCTGGATTTAACTCAAACATTGTAAACTGTCCTTGACCCAATTCGAAAAAGTCAGAGTTTGTTAACTTTTCATATTCACTAACAATTTCCTTAACTTTGGTCACCAATAATCCATTGTCCATTCCTGTACTCAAAGAGGAATCATCATAACATGGGATTGAGGACACAGCTGACTCTGCCAATCCCCCAGATTTGTCCTTGTTGAGGAGGTTCCTTTCTTCTTCTCCTTGTGCTGATTTTTCACAAAAAAATTCTATGTCTTTGCGATCAGTCACATCCAACTTACTAATTTTCAAATCATTGTTTCCAAAGTTGTCCAGTGTTTCCATGTCACTTGGTAAAGAATCATCTGCTTTTGGATAATGTACATTTTTGTCTGAATGACAGTCTGCAAAATCTTGACTTTCATTGCTATTGTTTTCATGACTTTCTTGATCAAAATACCACTGAAGTAAATCATCACTGTAGCCTGTTAATGTAGTGAGGACAATAGAATGAGGAGAACCCATGAACACCTCATATGCACTTTTACTGTACCTGTGGAAATAAAAATTAGATTGACAATAAGCAACTCTTGCCTTGGTGTTAAGTAAGTAAGTATATTTATCCGTGTTGAACACTAAAGAACTTACAACAAAGCTCGTAAGAACATGCACGTGCTAAAATTAATACTCCCACCCATCCCACCCCAGGGGAGGACATCCATCACACAGTAATCTCGTGCATGGGAAATTAACATCTCCTACCCCTAACCCTGCAGGAGATGGGACTTCCATTTATTCGTCCCCATCCGAGAAGACTAGTCTAAGAATAATCTAACCATTTCTTGATGTTATAGAAAGGTAGCATATTCTTCTCAATTATTTTAAGACCTTGAGTGTTGGTCCGGCTAGGGCTCGAACCCTCAACCTCCTGCACAACAGTCCAGTGCTCTATCCATTGAGCTAACTGGGAGGCGGTGGTCAATATGATATCAAGTTTGGGTAGAAGATGAATTGAATCTGTGGTTTGCAAACTGGACTCAGCAATGAAAGTCAAGTGTTAATAGTCCTTCTCGAGGCCCTTTTGTAATGTTCTTGAGCAAGACTCTTCACTTTCACAGTGCCTCTCTCCACCCAGCAAAAGTGGGTGCTTGTGAACCTTCTGGGAGGGGGGGGGACTGCTTCCATAGGACTAAACTGCTGAGTAACATGAAACCTTTACCTGTTTTAATACAATCAAACCTCCCTTTGCAACCACCTCTTGTGAGTGACCACATCCCATTGGTGACCATGCATGCATTTTCCAAAATACCAAAAGTTTCTAAGTCAAATCACTAGAAATTGAGCCTCTCCTGAGCAACCACCCCTCATAAGCTACCACTTTTAGAGATGCTTGTCTACGAATTGTTTTTAATCTTCTGGGAAACCACACAACAGACAACTGGCTTTATTTCTCAAAAGCAAAAACTGAAATTTTTTCAACAGATGTCGTAAAAATAGAGCCACCAGAAGTGTTTCCATGATAGACTCCTTCATAATGACAATAAGACTGTGTTTATTATTATTATTATTATTATTATTATTATTACTATTATTATTATTATTATTATTATTATTGGAACATGCCAGCAACTTAACAAATTGCAGGCTATGAATATTAAAGTAGGTGGTTCAGAGATAAAATCTATAGCCACCAAGTTAAGAACCTTGGAAGCTGGCTTGATTTAAACCTGAATATGCACCACCATATTACTAATAAAAGTATGTAAGGCAGGTTTTTTCTACTTGCATAATATTAGATGCATTAAGAAGTATTTATCAAGAGACAGCTTACTCACTCTGGTACATGCATTCATCACGAGTAGGTTAGATTACTGTAATGCTTTATTGTGTGGCCTTCCCAAAGAACAAATAGCTAAGTGGCAAAATGCTGCCGCCAGACTAATTATGGACATCGGGAAGTATTCTCACATTACTCCAGCACTCTATGAGTTACACTCGTTACCAGTGCCAATGCGTGTATATTTTAAGATCCTATTATTAATTTTAAAACCATTAATGGCCTTGCACACGTATATATTAGCAATCTTTTAGTTATCAAACACATGTCCTTGTACAATCTTAGATCCAACTCGAGTATTTTATTGGAGCCACCAAGAGGTAAAATGCTGGCAACCCTGGGTAAATGTGCAATTCAGACAGCTGCACCGCATCTATGGAATGAGCTACCATTGCAATTATGCAATATTCAATCTGTAAAAATTTTTAAGAATTGAATTAAGACTTTTCTTTTCTTTTGTGGAGGCGCGGTGGCCTCATGCTTAGTGTGCTTGACTCCGGATCGAGTGGTCCGTGTTCAAGCCCCGGCCGGGACATTGCGTTGTGTTCTTAGGCAAGATACTTTACTCTCACAATGCCTCTCTTCACCCAGGTGTATAAATGGGTACCGGCAATTTAATGCTGGGGGTAACCCTGCGATGGACTGGCATCCCATCCAGGGGGGAGTAGAAATACTCGTAGTCACTTCATGCTACAGAAACCGGAGTTAAGCACCAGCCTAATGGGCCACTAGGCTCGTAAACAGACTTTACCTTTTCAATAGTGGTTGAGTTATGAATTTTAGCCAATTTAACTGTAATATGTAATTTTTTTTAATTAATTGAGATTTTAATATTAATTAGAGCTATTAATTGTAAAGCGATATTCATCTGTCATTGGAAATAGTGCTCTATAAGAAATATATTATTATTATTATTATTATCATTTCCAAAAATAGCTTTACCGCATAAATTTTTGCTTGTGTTCTGTTTCCAGTAAATTTGGACAGCACCACTTGGAATAACAAACAAGCCAATTTTCTTTCACATGAATTGTCCCAAACATACACTGTATTAAATGATTTATGAGGAACAAAATAATCACCATAGGTCCTTAGATTTTTTTTTCCTTGTATAAACCGGCAAAATTTATTATTGTAGGTTTCAATAAGCGTTGGTAAAAGGGTCCCATCACCATACAGGGCTCGACACTACCTTTTCAACTTACTAGCCAAGCGGCTAGTGACATCTTAGATGTTTTTAGATGTTACAACAATTTCAGTCTGTTTACTAGCCAAACTGGCTAGTGGAAATTGAAAACAACAGCCAAAACTGAATTTCTACTAGTCTGTGGCTAGCTAGTGGGCCACCATTAGTGTCAAGCCCTGACCATATGCAAATTACTCGAAATATGGAATTACCATGGCCTACACACTGGTGAGCAACCAACTCCCATAAGCAATCACCCAGACTTGACATTTGGGGTGGTCACTTACAGGAGGTTTGACTGCATTTTTGTCCTTGAAGATGGAGGATAACTAACAAAGGGGTCATACCTGACAAGGTTCAGTTGTACAGTTACAAGGGGTTTAAGAGGGATTTTCCTGTATGGGGGTCCTACTCCAATATTGAACCAACATTTAGGGTCTTCCAGGTTGCTTTTGAATCAAAACTGGTGGAAAACTTTGAAATTTTTCCCACGAGAAAGAGAAAGATCATTTGAACCATTGGACTCCATCTCCCCTCTCATACACTTGCACACATTATCACTTGCTATACGAACTTGTGCCATTGATGAAACTCAAACTACAGCTGTAGCTTAGCTCCTTTAGACCCCAAAAAAGGCACTAGCTGGAGAACCTTCAAGGGCACCATAACCAGCCACTGTTAAAGAAATGTTTCAAAACTATTCCACCAAGAAGGCAAAAGGAACATACCCCAGATAGTCTAGCATCCTCCGGCTAACAAAATATTTCATACTTACCCACTCTCCGAAACGATGAGACCCAGCGTTCCTTCCACTTCATGACTCAACGTACCCTCCAATTCACGCACATGCTTTGGACCTAAGCGTCGCTTGTAGCGCCTACACTGCCCAATAACACGTACAGGCGACGATTTCAAAAGCCATGCCCCTCTAAAATCTATACCTCTGTCCCTGGGTCCACCGCAGTGAGTTACATCAAACGAGTACTTCTTCAAACTTTGAGCGACAACTTGCTCAAAATATCGGCCGAAATCTTGTCTTGTAATCGATGAACGGAATCTGGTGAAGATGCACTGAGGGGAGATAGAGATCCGGTGTATTCTCGGATAAAATATGAAGAATCCAGTCAGCTTCAACATGTTGTAGCTTCTCCCGCGAAAGTATCAGGAGAGAGGAGGAGATTGGGAACGAATTCAGCAAAATTTATCGTTTTCAGATTCCACGCGATAACCAAAAAAAGAAGTACGGGTGGAAGCACAACCCAAAAATTAATATAGGTTTAAAAAATGAAATAACCACAGAACTCTTTGCAGAGTTAGCTTTTTAAGATACGCTGTATGGGCTAAGTCTTTTCTTTCCTTTTTGATTTGATTCAGTATAATTGAAGGAAAACCTCGTATTGAAACCTGAATTCTATGCATGTGGAATATTGCGATGATCTGTTCTCGATGATACGAAGTGTTCTTGAAAACATGTTTCTTTACAGAACATTGGAAAGTTTCAGCCATGATTAGTGAAATCTTTCATCAGCTGGACGAATTTTGCGTTGAATGAATTTCGCCTGCACCGACAACGCTGATTGGCTCTATCACAAAAGCTTTTGTTCTTTCGAGCCCAACACAAACATTTCTGAAGTAGACACAAAGACTCTCAGGAATATCAATCCAGTGAGATGTTATATTTATGGTGCCGATTCCTGCCGTTTTAAACAAACTCAAGTCGATGTGAAGGGAGGATGAATTTCTCTGGACAACTTCTAACTACATTCACCTTTGTAAACCTTGTTCTTACGGCTTCATCCTCTCTCAATTTCTACATAAATCATACGGAATCAAAGAGGATTCTCGGTGGGTAGCTGCGGTGGTCGAGCGATCGATTACAACGAAACTCTAAGAGTCATTCAATTCTTGGAGAATCCAACCGAAAACTCTCTGTTGTTATTGTCTTGAGCAGGTATTGAGGGTGATATTTACTACATACGAAATGGCGAGGTCAAATCCAATGCAGTCAACTTCAATATGACCGTCCCTTCGCGAGTAGACTGCTTGCGTTTTATATGGTACTCTACTCGATCACCTTCAAATGCTGTGGTAAGTTTTTAATTTGCACCATTGTTTTGGAATTGTTTGTGAAGAGACAGATCTGTACGAAGTTTTCCGAAGTCTCAAAAACTAGCCATGCGAAGCGTGCTGATTTTTGCGATTATTTATGCTGCAGTTGACACACTCTTTCGCACGACCACATTGTGTAAATTTGTTTTTATTTCTTCTACGTCCTTTTTTGCATGGCTTGAAGGCCCATCGAACCTCTTGAGTGTAGGTTCTGAGTTTTATCGTGTACTGATCGAAACAATTCTGCTTATTACCTTTTTTCTGGTTCTATATCTAGCCGCTAGTAAGTGTTTTGATTTCTGTTACGCTGCATGCCCTAGTATTACCTTTGCCCTTTGTATACAAATTGTGATCACAATTAATTTCTCTTTCAGGGGTACGACTACGTTTTAAAATTATCGTCGTTAACTCCTGATATTCTGATAAAGCCTACAGTGAATATAAAAAAGGCTGGAGTCATTCCAGAAACTAAGAAAGGTTAGTTTCGAATCGCTCAACAATCGTTCTCGCGGCAGACAAATATATCAAGTTGACGTACAGTCGACATCAAGATGTTCCATAAATGCAGAAATTTGTTCAGAAATACTTGAGGTTTTAATCGAAGGAATGCATCCAGTTCTCAGAAACGTATAATGTTTCCTTGATAAGTATTGCTTTCAGAGATAAGGCGTACGGCAAGGAACTAACTCATTACGTAGTAATAGTGAGTTATTAGTTACACAAGGGATGAAAATGTCACTTCACCCAACTGTGAACAAAAACAGCAGTTGAGAATGTTTGATCAATTTCTTCAACGACCCTCGTCACTTAAAAATGATAAGCCATGCCTTCTCCTGACTTCTTGAAATGACCACAGGTTCGGAATCTTTAATAAACTGTCATTTGGCGAAACGTGCGCCACATTATTATTTTAGTGTGATATAAGACATTTAAAAGACTTTAAGTGAGCTTATCTTTAAGCTTTTGAAATTTTCTCACTGTTATAATTCGTTGATTTTTTAGAGTGTCTCTTTAGAACGTTTCAGTTTGTTTTAAGGGGCTTATCTAAAACACAGATAGCGTAAATTTCGTGTCGGAGTTCGCGTTTGATCGCAAGTCACTTGAGTGCGACGAAGTGTCATTGTTTCAACATGTTTGTTTGCGATATTTGAAAGATAAGACCTTATGGCATCTCATACATTTCATTTTCACTTTACATTGGTTTAACACCCACGAAAACGAATGGAAACATCGGTAACTAATGAAAATTTTGCCGAGTAAAGCACACGTTTCTAAATGTTTTTGTTTTACATCTTTTGATGTCGCCATGTAGGATATTAAATTTCCCTTGTAATGAAATGCCTTGTCATAAATAGATATTCTGCTTCAAATGGTGAAATTATTTCCTCATAATACGTGCAGCACAACTTAAAAAGCTCACAAATTTTAACCCACAGTAGATGTTCCTTATGGAAATGTTGCGGATAATATTTACGTTTGTCTCTGATGTGCCCACTTATTGGGCACTGATTGTTCCTTACAGAAATATATGCATGTGGGTTGTTGTTTAATATTTAATAACTTAAACTGAGGCAAGAAAAAGCTAGTTATTAGGTTATTAAGCAGATTCCTGTTTACTAATATGGAGAAAATTTAAATATTTTCTCTGTCTTTTGGGAACACTCTTAAGTCTCAAATTGATTATCAGGATTGAAAGTTCTATTGGTAAAGTGGTACAATCTCATGATTAAATTTCTCAAACAAGCAGCTTGTATTAATTTATGTCTGGAAGGCTGTAGTTAATTGTGTTGATCCAGTTTGTCAGCCAAGAAATGAAGCAGAGCTCTCAAGACTCATGCACGGACAGTTTCTCTTTTAGCAGAGAATTAACAATATTTTGAAAGACTCAAATTGAGGCTGCTTTTCTCACTTACATTCAAGTCAAAACCATTTTTGTCAAGAATGTTTGTTTTACTTATGGCCTGGGCTGAAGTTGTTAGATGAGCAGTTTGGCCTTCAAGAGACCTTTCAGCTTGGCAATGAATTTACGTGGTAAGGTGAAATTTCTTACCGGTGAATCATTCTTTCCTTCTTTGCAGAATTTTGCATTAATATGACGTGTAAAGGAACTAAAGCAGGCACAGCCCATATGATGATACAAATTGAATTCAGTATACCAACAGAAGAGAGAAAACTGGTGTTAAATCTTCGAAGGATAAAAACTTGTAGAAAAGGCATTTACCACATTTTTCTTGTACCTATATGTAGGTAGATGTTAGGGAAATTGTAACTCATCTTGATAAATCACCCGCCACTGCTTCCCCCCCATACACACACTCACACACACACACACACACACACACACACCCCTTAGAACACATGTGCTGGGAACATTATATTTTTTGGTAAACAGAGACAAATTATATATTCTCAATTAATGTTATTACCTAATTATTACTAATAAAATTTTCAGTCAATTGAAGTAAGACATAAGGTCAATAACTAAGTTTTGGCATTAAAATTGTGTCGTCATAAGCAACTGGCTTTATTTCCAGTAGCATGGTGTCGTTAGACTTCTTTTGGCTGGTTGTCTCATTTGACAGTTAGTAATACATGACTCTTGAGATTCGGTTACCCCTGGAAATGAGCGAGGTTGTCCATATGCCAACACTGTTATTTTACAGTCAAAACCCTGTCACCAAACTTTTTCCATGCCTCTCTCAACTGTTAATTGTAGAAAAAAATCAAAGTGAATTTCACCAATCAGCTATCTGTTAACTTTTTCTGTTTTTAAACTTTAAAAAATTGCTTTTAACATTGTTTAGTTGCTGTTTATACAAATTTGGTTATGTGAGCATATTTTTTTTACTTAATTAGTACCTAGATACTTCGTAGATTTATAAACTGTTGACATAGACTTAGAGTTAATCAAATGTAAACAAATATTTAATCTTTTTTTTCCATTTTCAGACCTCCATACTAGTGCTAGAAGGAAACCAACTGTTGTCCAAGTACCAAATGGTAATTATGTTTTAATTTTGTCATTTATTTAAAATTATATATTAATGGTAAAAAAGCAAGGAATATTATTTTGATAGATCATAAATTATTTAAGAACTGATCAAAAAATGTGTTTGATTGAGCCTATTAAATGAATATTTTCAGATCACACCGAAGCAAATCCTCCAGTATCACCATTGGATAAAACCACAGTCTTCTACATTGCAGTTGGGGTTGCCTGTAGCATTATCCTCATTATAGCCCTTGCTGTGGCTGCAATTCATGTCCATTCAATGCCACGTCCTGACAAAGATGGGTAGGTAGCATCTGAATCACACATTTAAGTTGTTTAGTGAATAACCACTCATGTTGTATTGGCAGTTCACAAAAGCTAGGAACCCTCTGAAGTAGTTTCCTCTCACAGGTTCATCGTAAGAAACTGGTAGGCAGTTGAAACCTGTCAGCTGTCAGACCATTTTACACTGGTGATCAAAGGCACCCAATAAGTATTTTTGAAGTAATTCAAACATCTATGTCTAACCTTAAAAAAAGTTACACAAATATGTTCCACAATGCTGTGAATCACATCTCAGATAGTTTCAAATATAAATTTTTTACTGGGGGAGCATCCCAGAGCCCTTTAGAAGGGTGTGCTGCAGAACAACATGCCATGCTTTGCAATGTAAGCATAATTCAATTCCACCACCTGCTCAATTCAGATCATGTATCGATCACATTAATTTTTTCTAATGACAATCCTGCTCGCCATCAGGAAACATCCAAACTGAGTGAGAATGTTATGAGAAAGTTGTGAGAATGTATTTGTGCTAAAAATTTACTTGTACATGCACAGTGATACAGACATCCCAGGAAGGCAGGAGAGCGTATCTAAAACTCCTCTTATTGCTGCTGCTGGTAAACCAAAACAGGAAACAAGCAGTCCAGGTACTCAACTTGATTTACATGTTATTTTTCCTCTCGACGTCTTCAATTAAAATGAAAACTAGTATGAGAGAATTGATACATGTTGTGTTTTTAGAACCCATGGTCAACCTCTCTTAACAAATCAGCTACTGTCAGCTGTAGACTGAAATGATTTAAATAGTGTAATTTAAAGTGTCGATTTAAGGAATATCTTTTGAATAAATATAATGACGAGAAAATCCTGCATTTGGGTTCTTTCTCTTTTTCTTTCACCAGCTATAAATGGAAATCAGGGTCCTCAAAATGTGCCCATACCTGCTGTAAGTAATACCAACCAGATGCCTGTTTTGACGGCAAATAATGTAACTGCAAGCGTACCCGTGGTGACAAATCTTATTCCAAATGGCGGTGTACATGTGCCCCATATAAGGCCCAGACTTCCAGGTGGGTTCCCTGTGAGGGACAGCACAATCAGCATCACCCCCAGTGATGGGAATTATGGTGGAGGGGGGCTGCAATCCACACAGAAGGGGAAATATGGAAACAGAGACATGAAAGCTGAATTAAAAGACCTGGAAGTGGATATGGATAGGATTACCTTGGGGGATTTGCTAGAAGAAGGTGGGTAATACTTGTCTATCAGGCTTTCAGAGGAAAGCACTTTTCTTGGAAAGAGAGAAAAATATCATTAGAAAATGAACGTTTGTGAGGATCAACAGTCCCTTTTCCCTCGTTTTCTCAGTAACCCACTTAACCCCTCTTACTCTAACTTCAATATGCATATTCTCCATACCATTCTTCATACATTTTCCAAAGGGCTGACAAGGAGAATTTGTTTAACAATCAAGAGCTTCTTTAGTTGGGGATCATTTCCTTTATCCTCGTGACCTTAATGTGTGATTCAGGGGTGATATTGTAAGGAGAAATTAGATGCTGGTCACTCGTACACTGATCATTTCCTCTATTCTCATGACTTAATGTGTGATTCAGGGGTGATATTGTAAGGAGAAATTAGATGCTGGTCACTCTTAGGGGTTACAGGGTTAACAAATAGATTTTCCATGTTGCTGTGCATTCATTCACTTATGGATCACAGATGACTTCAAAATTTGGTACGAACTAATGTTCCTACCAAATTTTGACATCTTCTCAGATCTATTACTGTACAGGTCTATGGCAAGATGGAATTGTTTGTTTTATGAAATAAAAAAAGCAAAAAAATTGTTGATGGTGACGTCATCTATGCATCTGCCATCCAATAGATTAGGGCCATAGCTAGCATGAGGCAAGATGAGGCAATTTCCTCATCTTGATTTTGGCCTTTTTTCTTTCCAAGATTGACTTTTTTTGAAGAAAAATGCCATGGAAAATGCTTAAAAGAGCATTTCTGAGCCTCTAGATTTCAAAATTTTCTGGGGGGGGGGGCATGCCCCCAGACCAGCTCGAAACTCTCCTCGTCTTGTTCTGAAGTCTAGCTACAGCCCTGTAGATTATAAGTGTGAACCAATCAGAATGTCTGTTTAATTCAGATAATTATCTGATCTTATTTTCATCATAGGGACATTTGCTCGTATCTATAATGGCGTTTTAACTGGGCCTAGGGAAGCACAACAGCAAAGCGTTCTGGTGAAAACTGTATCTGGAATGGCATCGGAAGACCAAGTTAACCTCTTACTCATAGAAAGCTCAATGCTGAAGGACCTCACTCATAAAAATCTTCTTCCTGTTATGGCAGTGTGCCTTGAGGATGAAAGACAGCCCTTGATAATGTTTCCATTCATGAACAGAGGGAACCTTAAAATGTTTATTAAGAAATCCAGATCTCCTGAAGGCGGCTCGAAGGTACGTTCTGCTACACTTGTACTTCTTAGTCACACTAGCGTAACGCCATGAGAAATGGGTGAGGTAACGTTGTTGTAACGACATTAACCTTATTCCTGGTTGGCCATAGATCTGTATAACAAAAGGTTCTACTTTAGATTACTCTGTAATAAGTCATGTTCGGAAATCTAGCCCTCTCGCAATCATAATGCGCAAACATGACCCAGTAATCTACAATCTTTATTGAACCTCAAAGATTCCTCAATGGATAGCTCAATTTAGCTCAATGGATAGAGCGCTGGACTGTAGTGCGGGAGGTCGAGGGTTCGAGCCCCGGCCGGACCAACACTCAAGGTCTTAAAATAATTGAGAAGAATTTGCTACCTTTCTATAACATCAAGAAATGGTTAGATATTCTAGTCTTCTCGGATAAGGACGAATAAATGGAGGTCCCGTCTCCTGCAGGGTTAGGGGTAGGAGACGTTAATTTCCCACACACGAGATTACTGTGTGATGGATGTCCTCCCCTGGGGTGGGATGGGTGGGTTAGGAGAGCAGGTCCACATCAGCTATTACAGCTGCCAAATTAATCAACCCGCTAAAACAAATAAATGAACTTCAACTACATCTGATCGTTAATTCTCCCATCTAGCTGCTGCACATTTGCTTGCAAATTAGTTTCGTGAATTTGGTGTTTAATCAAGATGACAACTTCTACCTGATAAGTTTGCGTATTCTCATTACCTGTTTGCTGGATTACGTAAAGATATGGGAGAAATTACTTTGTAATGGCTTCTGGGAGTTTAAGGGCTATTGCCAAACTATGAAATATATATTTTTTTGTGTATCGAATATCGTTGCATACGGTTCAGGGTAAATCAAAATTCATGCTCTTTCCAGTCAGTTGACAAATGTAAATTCGTTGAAAACACGACCCAAACATTCTTTTGATTGATGAAATAAGTTTATCTCTTCTTTTTTAGTCTCTGACAACCGCAGACCTTGTTCACGTCGGCATACAAATTGCCAAAGGACTCCAATACTTAGCAAGGCGACGAATTACTCACAAGGATGTAGCTGCGAGAAACTGTGTGTAAGTAGAACATTTGCTTACTTAGGAGGGTAACATTCGCGAGAGTGGGGGGGAGAGGGGAAATTCCTTGTAATGAGCTAGTGAGGATGTGCCGCTAATTGGGGTCGCATTTTCACGACCAGATTCTCTATAATGGGTTGCATCTTCAACAGAGTTACTAGAATGGGGTCGCACATTTATGGGGGGGTGAGGGGGTACTTCCTAGATTGATGGCATGTGCCGCTAGATGGGGTCGCGTTTACAATACAGTTAATAGAATGGGGTCGCACATTCTTGGAATTTTTGGGAGTGAGAAAATTACTGTACATAGGGATTAGAAGATGGGAGTCTTTTTGAATAAATGGGATGGACACTTTGTAGAAACGTTGTCATTTCGTTGAGTAAAGTCAAGGCGTTATTCCGTTTTTTTTTTTTGTTTTGTTTTGTTTTGTTTTTTTACTCCAGTATTGATGACGATCTGAATGTGAAAGTCACTGACTGTGCGTTATCAAGAGACCTATTCCCACAAGATTACTGTTGCCTTGGAGATAACGAGAACAGACCAGTCAAGTGGATGGCAGTGGAGAGCCTTGAAAAGGGACGATTTACAGTTGCAAGTGACGTGGTAAGCTTAAGCTTGAATGTACGCTCGATGCTGTGACATAGTTTCTCCCCTCTGATACTCTTAGATGTACCTTTTTGTTATTGTAAAGCGATACGGCAATGATTAGCCTACGTGTAGCTCTACCCTTCCCCTGAGGAGAAACGGAAGGGGGAGGGTACGGCTACACATAGACTAGGCAACGATTTCACCTTTTAGCTCGCGCAATTGTTATCAGTCTTATAAGGAAAATTTTAAAAGAATCAAACGCAAACAAAATCAGAAAATCGGAGATGCGAGGGGACATAAATGTAGAAAGTGAAAGTTACTGTGTCGATGAGAAGACAGGATGGAGTTTATCGTTTAACTCAGTTTGTTTTAAGAGACAAGATGGGACTTTTAATTTTTTTAAAGGCACTTTTAGCCTAAGAAGGAAACATGTCTTTTTTCTCTCCCTCTCCTTCTCTCCATATCTCCTCGTCCTTTCAAAGTGGGCGTATGGTGTCCTTCTGTGGGAATTGATGACTCTGGGACAGCAGCCCTACGGGAATATCGACGCTTTCGAAATGCTCAACTTCCTCAAACAAGGACACAGAATTTCGCAGCCGATGAATTGCCCGGATGAACTTTTTACAATCATTGCATGTTGCTGGGCTTTGTCAGAAGATGAAAGGCCGAGTTTTGGGCAGCTAATCGTGTGCTTGACAGACTTCTTGAATGCTTTGAGTAATTTTATTTAAAAGTTATAAAAAGTGTAAGATAAAATGTTTTCGGGCAAGAATAGATGACATCCTGTCAAAAAATGTCGAGGCAAGGTACAAACTATAGGATCACCACAGGCAGCTCAACCGCTGTAGACGATTAAATCTGCGCTATATTGATTTTGCACAACAGAAGTGAAAAAAAAAAAAGGATTTACCCGGGGAAAATCGATGCATTTAGAAACCTAAAAATAGTAGGAATTGAATTTAAGGTCGTTTCAATCGTGCGTTTCCTTTTCGCCATATGGGTTTGAAGCGGTCATTTGGTCCACCGCCCCTATATATATGAATTCATAGCGATAAAGACGCTTTCAGATCTTCCTCTTTTTCTTTAATGTACCTGTATGGATAGGAAAAAAAGGATGAAGCTAAAACCGCCTAAATTTCTCTTATTCAAAGCCATTAAGGAGAAAAAGAATCACACGACTGAAGCAAGATAAGCTATTTTTGGGTCATGCAAACACTTTTCCCTCATTAAAACCCTGCTACTTAATAACATTACAATACAGACGGACACATACGTCGAACCATGGCCACCAAAGGTGACCGTGGTTTTTGAGAGTCGATGAAGAACGTTCGTCAAAAATCATGAATTAATCTGACAATTCCAGTACACTGAATGCCCTACCAACCTCGAGAATTCCTGGTATTCTCATTTATGGAGAAAGCTACATCTTGGCGATTGCATTGAAGACGAATTCACCTAGGAACTTGAACAATTTATTGGTAACAGTTTATTTGTCGAGTAAGGCAATCCAAACTGATCTCTATCAAGAAAAAAGTTTGACTGCGAGGAAAGGTGTCATCAGGAGACGAAGCTCCGTTTACGTTTCGTTACTGTTTGTAGGTTTAGTAGATGTTTGAGTGAAGACATTGGCAGAAAAATAGATATTCCATTGAGCGTGCGCAAAATTTCAGAGGACTTAATTTTCCAATTTAGTTTAGAAGGGTGTGCGAGTCCATTTGCACAAAGCTAATATATTTTTGTTATGTGTACAGTATATTTGTCCTTTGGAGAAATGTTCTTCAGGACTCAGTTGTTCAAAAGGTGGATAACGCTATCCGCCTGAAAGCACAGTACGTTTTGTTAACACTTATCCGCAGGATAGCAATTTATCCTTTGGAAAGCGTCATCCGCCCTTAACACAACTGGACGCGGAAGCTTAGATTATTTTATTTTCAATTAAACCACCGCAAAGTGTTTTATTGGCCTTGGTTGTTGTGTTGTTTGATTCTTTCTGGGCATCGATTCTTTCACTTTAACCATAACCGACATCAAACAGAGAGAGAGAGAGGGGAGGGGGGGTGGGGAGTACTGTGGTCAACTTATGTTAGGTATGTGCGGCCTCTCAGGGTTGAAAGCGACCTACTGAGTTCAACTGTCCAGACAAAAAATCACGGAAATACATAAATTAAGGACCAGTCATTGTTCATCGCTGGGTTAGGGGGACCGAGGGATTTCAGTAGTGTCACCATAAAATTTACCTGATTCCCCCATTAGGCTCTGATGGGCTCCTGACTCTGTAAATTCTTATGAAACACTCCCCCCTCTCCCTCCCAATTTTGCATAGTTCCTTCTTTATACTCTTTTGCCAAAGACTGATCCCCCTCCGTCTTCGTTAAAAACCATGTGATCCAATATCCTCCTACCCCGACCACCGGAGATAAATAATCTTAGGATCTCTTAGGACAGTCATAAGCGGACCTTCCGAAAAAATGGGGCGAGCAATCAATAAACGGCTGATGAGTTTATATTCATCTAAAGATACTATAAGAAGCTCTTAGTATCATTTCTGAACTGAGCAAAGAGTTTCCAGCAATCTGATTGGTCGAGCGGTTCCTTATATTACGCTATATAAACCGTTCCACGCGGCTTATGTAAAATGTTGAAATAAAATGTTATGATTTTAGAAATTTCTCTGTCGTTCAGCTCTGAAATTATACTAAAACAATTATTCGCCTCAGGTTAGCTCAATGGATAGAGCGCTGGACTGTTGTGCAGGAGGTCGAGGGGTTCGAGCCCCGGCCGGACCGACACTCAAGGTCTTAAAATAATTGAGAAAAATTTGCTACCTTTCTGTAACATCAAGAAATGGTTAGATATTCTAGTCTTCTCGGATAGGGACGAATAAATGGAAGCCCCGTCTCCTGCAGGGTTGGGGTAGGAGACGTAAAGTTCCCACACACGAGATTAATGCGTGATGGATGTCCTCCCCTGGGGTGGGATGGGTGGGAGGGTGGTTTGTATGTTCCTTTCTAGTCCTTCCCCACTGCAAATAATGCAATGAAAATGGAGTAAATTAAATTAATATTGTCGAATAATCCCTCGACTTCGTCTCGAGGATTATTCGACGACATTCACCTCGCCTTAGGCGAATAAGTGTTAAATAGATGCATTTCTTTTTTTTTTCTTCACACAGACCCAAAATATCTATCTTTCCCCCTCCCTTCCAGAATTATCGCTTGGTAAAAGGAAACGGTGAACTTCCCTTGCACCTGGGCCACCTGTGGTCTCTCAGTATTCCGGTCTTTCACTGAAAATGAAAAATAAATATGCGTTATTAACCAAGCTTGTTCGATCAAGATGGCTGGATATTGGCCGAGTTCTTTTTCCGCATTTTTATGGACCGAGACGAAGTTGAGGTCCATAAAAATGCAAAAAGAGAATGAGGCTAATATGCAGACATCTTGACCGAACAAGCTTGGTTAATAAAGGATTTATTATATTGCAAAAAGATTTCTTTTTTTTTTTAAGAATTAAGAATGACTTGTTCACTTCGAGAACCGGGAAAGAAAGCCAACTATGTTTGTAGCACATCAAACTCACGAGAGTCGTTTCTTTTTTCTTTGTTTGACTATCTTCTTCCACTTTTTGTGGTTCCATCGCCGAAATTGTTTAAGAATTACGAACGTAGTTATAATTCTATTTTTTTTTTAATGCGTGGGATCAATGCGGGCAATCCCGAGCGGGCAAGATGGGCCCATCTTGCCCGCTTGGGTAGCCAATCAGAACACAGGATTTGCGGCTTCATCTTGCCCACAGGCGCTGCGAGCGATGTAATATAATGGGACTTACTGATGGGACCTGACATACTTGTTTAGTTACTATTGATTAGTCTGTCTGTTAGGGTCTCCGGTGTAGGTGGATTGAAGTCGGTTTGTTTTTTTTCATTATTTTTGTTATCTTGCATGAACAAAGAAATAATTCATCAAGAGCGAGTAATCATGATAAAAAAAGACACAAACTCCTCGCAGATAGACGCGTACTTGGCCTGTCTTCAGTCAAATTGAGGAAATAAAAGATGAATTAATGACAAGTTTACCTTTTATTAGTTTACCAGATGTAAGGACGGAAAAGGTGTCTAGTTTCTTCTGATTTTCCGGATTCTTCAAATTAGAAAGTTTTTTTTCCAGCTTTTATTTGCGTATTTCTTCACAAAGCGGGAAGTAATAAGGTTGCGATTTGATTCAACTTAACAGTTCTTCAACATTTTTATTAGGAAGTAACCAACGCGTAGCAAACGTGTGAGATAAGCCTAGTTTTACTTTCTCCACTTTCTCACCATACTTTAACTCACTTACGGACATAATGATTTGGCTGCGATTTGTTTGATCTTCTTCGCCTCTGCAATGTTCTGTCAAACTCCTAATTAATATATCATTGCCGGCTTGATGCTGTTGCTTTTTACCCGACAAAATCTTTTAATCCTTTGACTGACCCCTGTTGCTAAAACAAGTCGCATTGACTAAAAAATGTGATTTTTCAGGGAACAATTTCTAACATAAGAAGGAACAAAAACTGTTAGCGCTTTTTCAGTCCTTTCTCTTAAAACTCAATTTAAAGCATTTTCCTTTGTTTCGTCAAAACTTGGTTTAAAAACTTTTTTCTTGTCTGATCTTGTGAGTGATTCGACTAAATTGGACTGATATTTATCGCCGTAAGCTTTCTATCGTATCCGATTTATCGGTAAACCAAGTCAAATCCATTTAACTCGAGTAACATAAAAACGTTAACTGCTTATTTATAAAAATAATTACATTGCGTAAATCTCTTGGCATTGTTTTTGAATATTTGTCTTGCGTAGATATTGCACAGTTCGAGCTCTTTAGCATGGCAAACATTGGACGCAGCGAGCGTAATAAATACTCGTTAAGCGAAAACTCGGCCGGAAATTTGTCTCATTTATTCGCGTGACTGGCATTATTGTCATCAAGAGAGCAAACACAATTTAAATGGACTTATTTCAGCTGCTCCGCGCATTTAACAGTAGGTTACCCCATGTCCAGAGGTGTTTAGTTGCGCAGTTTTGACCTCAGCCATGAATTTGCCTTGGGTTTTCCGCAGCTTGCTAACAGTTGTCACTCTAGCAGGTAATATTGAAGACCCATCTACTTTTCCACAAATTTGTTATATAATTACTGATTTGATGCAGTGTGAAATCTGTGTTTTACTGTCAGATATTTTTGAAGTACAATCGAACCACATAAAAGAGAATGGCGCTTTAGGATAATTGATAATGAAGATACTAACGTTCGGCCTGGAAATGCGAATCAAATTCTACTAAACTGCTAAGTAGTAAAAATTGTTCTTCTCCGTATCATATCTACAGATAAGTCACCAAAGTCGAGTTGAATAACATGCGCGCTTCAAATTTTTTTCTCCGAGAAAAACCAGGGGCGTTCAGACAGAGTTTTAGCGATGCGCTTTCAAGTTTTTCACCGCCTCGCGAAAAAGAGTTAGTCGGAGTTTCACGAAGTTTAGCTTCACTTCACTGAACCCCCTTGTTCAGGTTCAGTTCAGGCTTTTTAAACAGCTTGATTGCGTAACAACTTCATAAAACTTTTTATGTAGGTAACAAAATATCTGTGAACAAAGTCCGTGACAATTGGTAATTATTCCAGTAGGCCCATATTACTGAATAGCACAGATTCTAAGTTTTACGTAGGTAACAAAAATATCTGTGAGCAAAAACCGTGACAATTTCCAGTTTCTCCAGAAGGCCTTTGTTACTGAACAACACAAATTTGATGTTTCCTTGGGTTTGTTCATCAAACAATACGTGAAAATCGGTGTTGGCTTACAGCTAAACAAACTGCTTCATATTATAGCTTTACGTAGGTCTTTTCGTCCATTATATACTGCCATTCGTATTAATTGTAGAAAACTGGTTATTCGTTTATTTTTACGACGAAGGCATTTTCCGTGTCTTAATGAGCTATGAATCTGTTGCTTTCCAATTTTTTTTAGCCCACTGGCGTTCGCTAAAGTAGATGATTTGATGACGGTCAAGTCTGCAATTTCGTTATTCTTTCCTCCTCAATCCTTTGTGCCGCAATAAATTGTCGTTGCTTCGAATGCAGAACAGCTTGTGGATAAACGTATATTTTTTTCCTAAAGCATAGTACCCTCTGAGAGAATTTTTCTCCGCCCTTATCCCACTAAACGAGGAAGTCTCATTATTTTTTTTCTCTAGTTAAGTGTAAATAGGAAATGTAAACTTCACTGTCGAGCACGTACGTATTAACTTGAAGGAAATTTCTCTACCAATCCTATCATATTTTCCCCTTCTTCCCAACTTTGACCCCAGAGTCCACGAGTTTTTTCTACCTTTAATTAAAGTGAAAAAAGTTCAGAAAGCACACCTTTCACTGATAAATCAGTTGTCTTTCCATAGTGTCTCTAACTCGTTTAATGACGGAAATACCCGATTTGACTCAACCAATCGATCTAGTTTACATTTCTCTCTCTTTGCCTAATTGACAGTTTTACCTAATGTCACATCGACTGACTTGTTTAACTCGGCGCTTATTAATCTTAATTTTCTTCCGAGCGGAGTGCACTCGCTGTTACTTTTAGAAGAACACGTTTTTGCCTCAAATATTTAATAAAGCTTAAGAGTATATGCACGCATGCGTAGATATGTTTTGGACCCGATTCAGAGTCATTTAAGCCCGAGCAGCTAGGCGAGGGTTAAAATGACTCTCGAGAGGGCCTAAGAACTGTATTACTATTATAATCACTTTGAAGGTCTTTGAGAAAATTAAAACTGAAAAAAAATCGCAAAACAGTCTGGACATTTTGAGGGATCAGGCAGGAAAATGAGATCTCTCGTGCGCCGACTCGAAATGCATCGCTTGTGTCGCAACGTCAATGCACCACAAGAACCTGGTCGCAAGCTACACGTTTGACTGAGTCGCAACTGCTGAAAGGGTAACAAGACTTTGCCAGAAAAAATCACAGAAAAAAAAATTAAGCAACTCAAAATAATCCTTATACTTTTAATCCTTAATTGAAGATTGTTCTTCAGGTAAAGAAGGTGTTGTTACAAGTTTTCTCGTTTTGTTTTTCACTGTTTTTATTCTGCTGAGAAACAATTTTTTAACAATGGAGCCTACGCTCGACTATTTTCAAGAGTCATTTAGTGGACGGCTTGACTTAAAAACCAAATTTCTTCGCTCTTTGAAGCCTAGTTTCGTCTCTTTCGTTCACGCTACTGTTATTTATTTTTTGTACCATGGGAATAATTTTTTTTACGAATTGATATTTGCCAGGCTTAGGGGTTGAAGAGTTGATCACAAAAGGAAGTATAATCGAGCCTAGATGCTGATCATATAAAACTGTTAAAATACTTAAAAACGATTGACACATGTTTTTCCTTTTTTTCTCTCGCAGCGTGCAGCAAAGGAACCGTCGAAATAGGTCAGTTATCGAAAGTAATGGACTTTACTTGTGGTGTTTTCTCACGTAAAACTCTCAAAATAATTTGATTCTTTTTCAGTCTCTATTAAGTTTTTCAAACACTGTGGAATATTTGCTGAGGGTGGAGGGGGTAAGGCTAATTTGCAATTGGGTTAGCAATCTCGTTCCCACGGTCTCTCGTTTTTCTTTCTCCTCTCGCTCAAGGTTCTGCAGGAAGACGAGAAAACCTGGGAACGAAGTTGTTGTATTAGCATTCCATCCAATTAAGCCGAAGACTGATTACTTCGACTCTATTCGTACGAAAGAAAACTATATGAGCTCCAGCATTATAGTACCTCGAAGCCCTAAGGCTTCGAGACTGCGAGGACTTTAAGAGGGTGATAAAGTTGTAAGACTTTGAAAGGACTTGGAAACGCTTTTAGAAAGGCAATACTTCTTTTTCTTGTAAGGAACTGGTCATGATTTTTCGCTGGAAAGGGGAGGGGAGGGGGGGTTGGAGAATTTTGATTACGTCGCGATAAAATTTACCTGATCTCCCACAAGGCTCCCTCATATTCTCATGATCTTATGATCTCCCATTTTTGACTGTTAATTGGCAATCATTTTTCTCCATAGTCCTCCTGTATCCCCCTTTGGCGACAACTTACTTCCCTACCCCCTACGTTCTCCCTCAGAACCATGTGATCCTCCCCCCAAAAAAATTCTCCCTTCAGGTAAAAAACAATGATTGGTTTCTGAGGATGTCCACTTTATATTATTACATGACTTTGCAGAAAAACGAGTGCGCTTGATTACACCAGACGGTGACATGGGAGGAGGACGCATCGAAGTGTACCACAATGGCCAGTGGGGAACAATTTGTGATAAAAGTTGGTCGGATGACGCGGCTGAAGTGGTTTGCAAGGAACTGGGGTACAGTGGGGCGTTATTCGCGACCAAGAAAGCGTATGAGGGCTCAGAAGGTTCTGGTCCGGTAAGAGGATTTTATACTTATTAATCTCACTTAATTTTATCTTTTTTTTTTTAAGTTCTTAATTTTTATCACAATATCACCAGATTTAGAAGGTACAGTCCGAACTATCTTCTGTCCAAAGCCGCGCGCAATGGTCCCAACCCTCTTGGTCCCAACTCTCTAATGCCTTCTCCGATTATCGTTTGAAGGGAAGAGGTATGGGGAGAGGTATGCTTTACAAACTAATTGTGAGCCATACAAAAAGGCATTCTTAACCAAGATGGCGACTTCCATATTTGGTAAGAAGAACAGCAGCTGTTTGTGGGCCGTGTATAGTGGTTTTACGTAAGCAGCTGGTTACCCTGTTCTTTTTTTTTGTGTGTGTTTTTTTGTTTTTCAAAATGGCGCCGAATAAAATTGAGATTGTTTTTACACATTTGAATTTTGCAATAGTCGAATGACTCTTCGGACTCTAAAAACGCGGTAACAGCTTCTTTTTGATATACAAATTTTAGTTGGGAAGTTAAAATTTCGAAGTTGTCTCGAGCATAATTTCCCTTAACCCTTCAACTCCCGGAAAAGATTGACATGTAACTTCTCCTTACATTATCCATACATTATCCCGCTGACTGGTAATGAGAATACTCAGACTTATCACGTATAATTTATTACCTTGATGTAACACCAAATTCTTGTACTAATTTTCAAGGAAATGTCTAGCAGCTAGAAGGGAGAATTAACAATCAGATCTCGGGAGTTAAAGGGTTAAAACGGATGCAAAACCGCCAGCTACTTTGGTTGCTTATTTCGTAGCTGTAGCTGATTGATGCGCCTGCGATCCAACGCCCACCGCTGACCGGTGTCGTTATCCTGTAGAACCACCTGGGGCTAGGGTTAGAGTCAAGGTTAGTTACGCAGCTAAAAGCAAAATTTATATTTATCCCTTTTCGTTTAATTTTGCAACAGATTCACTTGTCAAATGTGGTGTGCGATGGCTCGGAGCAATCCATTCTTGAATGTAAAAATGACGGCTGGGGAGTGGTCGGTGAATGTACCCACAAAGACGACGCTGGAGTGAGGTGTATTTTGACGGGTATGTTTATCAATCACAAAACATTTTGCCTTCTTAAACTTTTCAATAAGCAGGCTATCGAAAACAAACCATAAAAACAAAAATATCTCAAATGTACATGAATTAATCATGAATCATTTCCTGAGTATAGACAGACCAGCCGTATTTCTAACTGACAGAGTGCAGTGGCGGATCTGGGTAAAGGGCCCGAGGAGGCCTGGGACCCCTCCCCCCTCCCCTTATTTTGGGTAAAAAATAAACGCAGAAGGAAGAAAAGCGGGCAGATGTACACACATACAAATCCCTCTCCCACCCCCTCTTAGCTCAAGGTCTGGTTCCACTACTGGAGTATAGTCGATGAGTTTAATCGGAGCCGTTGAGAAAAAAAAGTAAGTTTCGATACGGCTGGTTTTAGCTAGGGGTCTACAAAATAACAATAAAAACATTCACCGAGCTTTCTTAACAGATGTATTGCCATCCTTATCAAATTCCTCATAACGCAAGTATAGTTTTATTGCAATTCTCAGCAGTTTAATGCCCTTTCTTCCATTGAGTGTCGTTCTTTAAGCCCAAACGCGTCATAACCCCACATGGAACAACGAATTACTGCCTGTATTTTTTAATTGTAGCCAAAATAAAAAATGGGTACCACTTCACGCACTATTCAATTTGAAAGCCTTTTTTCTATTCTTCCTTTTTGCTTTGTATGCTTGATTTTTCGTTAGACGTCCCTGAATTGGTGTATCGCGGCTGCTGGATTGACGACCCAGGAAACAGGATTTTGTCAGACTTGTACGCAAACCATCGGGGAAATATCGACTGGTATAACCTTGGTAAATATGTTATATTGTGTGGAAGAGACGCAATCCGTAGTGGCAAAGACTACAACCTATTTGGGGTACAATATTTTGCCGAGTGCTATTCGCAAGAAGGCAATCCGGACTACAAGAAAATGAAAGCTTCAAAAAAAGGCTGCGCCGACGGTAAGAAAAAGTGTCACTGGCTAAATGATTGTGCGAGCGACTCACCGACTTGCTGACCATGATTTTAATGTGCTGATTGCCTAGCTGACTTAATTAGCAAAACGGACTAGTAATGGCGATATCAATCTTTTTTGAGCACTCGTGTAGCGCCTACAGCTCATCGGCGTCGCTCCAAGAGTTCTCCACGGTGCGCTAACAACAACTTTTTCTACTAACTTTTTTTTTTACTCGCGCGATTAGACCGACTACTTCGAAAAGAAGGGACTGGGACTGTTCGTAGTCTGCCGCACTCCAAAAGGAAGATATTTGTTTGGTTACAAAAAGTGTTAAAAAAAATTGTAATGAAATAGTGACGGTGATAACAACTAGCTGATTATCTTACTAACTGACTAGCCGACTGAGGGGATGACAGACTGACAGACTGACTGACTGACTGACTGACTGACTGACCAACCAGTATGATCGTCCAACGGGGAGGGACTGAGTGTAAGACTCTTAATTGATTGTTGACTCTCGAACTCTCTGATAGGTGTTGGTGAATTGTCGCACAATGCTGTTTATGAATTCGGGCCGTACTTTAATTTGGGTTGCTGGGAAGACAGACCTAGAGAGGGACGGACTATGAAGTGGCTAAAAAATCTTCGCAGGCAAATCGACTGGTATGACATGAGCAAAACAGGTTTGTGTGTGAATGTCACAAAATAGCTTGTGAGTAAATTCCCTGTGGGCAATCGACCCATAATTGCCCCTTCGTCACTTACGTTCACAACTCTCATTCAATTTCGAATTTGCCAATAGCTCCTCCCCCCTCCTTCCCCACACTAGCCTGCTGGGAAAACGTAATTTTTCGAGCGCGTGCGTAGTATTTTCTCGGCAAAGATTTTTGATAGAGCAGCAATCGCTGATTTTCACGGTAGTGGAAGGCTGGGGAGAAAAAGAAATTTGTATCAATGGGGTGAGTGACGGTCAAAAATGAAAAAGAAAGTAAAGAGGTGGGCCTTCCCCCCCTCCCTCCCCTCACGATCCACTCAAAATTTTAATCAAACATACCCAGTCGGATTAACGATCGCGAGCTTCTAGCGTAAACTCGCCCTAATAATATATCTGCGCTACAGGTTATCCATACACTCTCTCCTAAGGCCTTCATCAGATGTTTACCTATTGACTGACGGTGTTGTTTCACAGTAAAGAAATGCTACGAATTGGCTAAAGAGGCAGGAAGAACGTACTTTGCGGTGCAGTTCTACGGAGAGTGCTGGGTCTCTGACGATGAGAATTTCAGAAACCACGGTCAGGCCACGAACTGTTGGAAGGGGACTGGGGGGCACTGGGCTCACTACGTTTACAAAATACGCGAATAAGGTGAGATTGTTTAGGGGAATGACTCCCCCTAAAAACATCCAAATTTAGTTGTCTCAAGAGAACATCATTCGAGAAAACCTATCCCCGTGACCCATGATAATTTTTTTATAGTCTAGTTTAAATTTCGCGCCAAGCTGGGAAGTTATTCTCATTTGACGTTATTATACTTACTATGATAACGCGGTTAATGAGCTCGATGTCAACTATCTTTACAGTTTCCGGTGTTCAAGTTTAAATCAGTTTTTATAAACTGTAACTGCTCATTATCGAAGCATATTTTGTAATGCTTGCCTCACCACTCGATTACTTCCCTGTATTGATTTGTAGGCACACAGATGTATGAATCAACAAAAAAAATCATGCCTAACTGTAGGTTTGACTGGCTTATCATCTGCTATTGTATCATGCAATGTCTTTTAGTTTCTTGCAAACGGCAGGATCGCAAGTCATCTACCGAACTCGAACACTCCACAAATTCATAAAAGTAATGAGCCATAAAGCTGATCGAATTTAGCTAGAGGATAATCAAGTCGGTCTGCCTGCGTAGATTGTATTTGCATAATTATTGCTCTTTTCTTCTTTTTTTTTTTTTTTTTAAGCACTGCTAGCATGATCAGGAATTCTTTTAGTTTTTTTTTTCTTAAGGGAAAATTATCAGAGTCATGATTTGGTTGGTCTCTAAGATTGATTATTTTCAACTTCGGTCCATGATTCAATATAACTGTGAAATGTTCAGCAGACAACCGTGGACGATACTCCAACTCTTGTACGTTGGATCAGCGATGATCTGATCGGCCCAAAGTAACGAACTGCACCTGAAGAACTGCACCTGAAGAAGGCTGGTTTGGCCAGCCGAAATATAGTGCTCCGTCTTAAAATTTACTTATCTACGTTCTATCGGTCTTGCCTCTATATTTATATTTCATGATTCAATCTATTTTGCCATGACTTAAGAGAAGAACGTTACCGCAAAAACTGAGTCGTTCTTCTTTTAAAGGACTGGGCACACCGGAAGTAAAGATTGCGTCGGTCTCTGGAGGAAACTCTTGCTATAAACGACACAAAAAGGGAAAGTATAAGATCAAGGGCTCTATCACGTAAAACGATACTCAGCCAACATCAATTGATAGTGCAGTTTAATTCCGTACCCAGATTCTACCGTTTAACTGTAATTGGCTTGGCCGTGAAAGGTCTGGGAACGGGTAGGCTTAGCCACAAGTTGTTCGGCAACTTTTCGGCAACTTTCGAGATTTTAGGCAACTTTTTAGAATTTTGGCAACTTTTAGAATTTTCGGCAACTTTGGGCTTTTTGATGTTCTTTGAAGCCACTTTCTTCACGTTTTGAGCCACACTGGTCAGTTTTCGATAGACATTTATTCAATTTATTCTAAAAAAAAATAATTAGGGCCCCCCCATGGGTTGATTTTTGTGATGCCTCATCACGAGGTCAGCGGTATCACGTTGCACGTTTTTCAAGATGGCGGACAATTGCGGCGATTCCAATACATCCAACTCAGATGAATCTTGTCATTCTGATAGACTATTTGTTGATCAAGTGAAATCGAAAGAACTTTTGATATTATCATTGGACTTTGACAGATAAAGTTTTGATAAGAAGCAATGTGCGAATTTTTAATCTTTCACACACGAGAAAGGTACGAAAAGCAGAAAAATTTTGGCAACTTTTCGGCAACCTTTTGGAAACTCAGCAACTTTTCGGCAACTTTTTGAAAAAAATAGCAACTTTTTGGTAACTTTTAGACACTCTTATCAGCAACTTTTTTGGGATTCATCGGCAACTTGTGGATAGGCCGAGGAACGGGACTAAGGGCAGTTACTTCTTAACGTTTTTTGCCTGATAAAAATATTAACTCTGTTTTCTTCCACCTCTTACAGGAAACAATGACGCCCGACAATTTCAGTGATAACACTCGATGACGACGACTGAAAATTGAAACGTTGATTTTTTAGTTTACTTTCTGTACTTTCGTATTTGTTTTTTTTTTCCAAACTCGGGGATGACAAACGTGGTAAAAGTTGTATTCTTTTTGACTAAGCTGCAAACTTTACACGATGGTTGTAGTCAATATCAATTAAAACTAGTATAGTGTGAGAGAAATTAAAGGTTCACCCGTAAATGCCTATAAATTTATGTTTCATAGTAGTTTGGTTCTGATTTCGTGGTAATACGTGTCCCTGGCAACCACGTCACAAGCATGTGCTCTCTCTCTTTTCCATCTTATTCCATTGTTCGAGTCAGAAGTTGAATTTGAATCGAAGGACTCAGTACGGTGGGAATAAATGGATCGCTTGCAGTCTACAATCTTGGACAATTTCCATCGGAAAATTCATAAAAACATAATTTTTTGACCTAGGACTTATAATAGCGGCCTCAACGTCCCTGAACCGCACATACCGTTGTTAAGTGTGTTCAGTGGAGCATCGAGCAGCGCAGCACTGCTCGGTGATGAGTGACCAAGCCGCCAAAAAAATAAATAGTCTAAGGCTTTGGACAGAAAATAGTGAGAGGAAGCACTCCAAGTTTCGCTGCTTGTTTTGGCAAGTCCGATTGAAAATGAATGAAAATTATAAAGAGAGAAGAAGACAAAGTTTTTAATTTTTTTTTACAGAATAACGAATCATTCTGGGAGAGAGTAACACGGACTCCCCCCCCCCCCCCCTAAAAAAAAGGCTTCAACCTATGGCGTTTGCTTTTAGTTTGACTAATTGTGATTCTGATGAGAATATGAGCTGATATGATTTATTATCCATCAAGAAAACGTAAATGAACATAAGCTATTCGGGTTCTCTTCTTATCGCCCTCAAATCGGGCATACCCCGTCGGAAACTGTACCTTAACCCTGTCACCGATACAAATGACACGTATCTTATTTCTTCCCACAGTATCCCCGATCCCCCATGAATCAAACGATAAGGTCATAAGAATAGATGAAATGATCACCAGGATAAGAAGCTCTTGATTGTCAAACAAATTCTCCTCCCCATTTCCAAAAGAAATGTTAAGAGAACAATATGGAGAATCTGCATACTGAGATCTGTATGAGGGAGCGTTGCGTGACGAGCCCAAACAAAGGCTGCGAAGGAGACCAAGGGTTTCTAGCCTCTGGCCTGGGGAGGAAAACGAGTCTCCTAATATAGCGAGGTCACGTGTTAGTCATAAGATGCACTTCGTCAATTCAAGATGGCGGAGAACGGCGAAAAAGCACCTCTTATCAATAAGAAATTTGACGACTCTGATGAAGAATTGACTGGTTGTGGAGCCACAGCGTGCTGTGATCCTAGAAAAGGTGTCCATCGGTATTTTGTCCTTGGGTTGATATGCTTCTTGAGTTTTGGTAAGTTCGGGGTTTGGATTAATATTGCCTTTTTGATTTGTCACGAACGTTCGTGAGTTCCTTCGCTCAATTGATTATTGCAGCATAAAAAAGTACAACAAAACTTCTGACAGATTCTTAATTACAAACTGACTAAATGTTTAAACGTTGCTAGCTGATGAGCAGTCATGAGAACAAAGTCCAAATATTTGGAATGACTCTTAACCCTTGGGCCTCCAAAGCTTTTGCCTTCAGCTCACTTCCGGCGGAGACGAAAATTTTTTCAAGAAACATTTCCTAAATTCTGAAAGACATAAATACGCTCAGATATTTTTAATTTAAGGGAGAAATACAACATACTGCAGGTTTTCTCCAGTAAAACTTATATTCACTTAAACTGTACATGAAAATATTGATTTTTCACTGCTCGTTGCTATTTGTTTCCTTTTCTGGAAGCACCTCTTTGTATGCTACACTAACTTTATGTAAATCTTGTTTCTAATCATTCTTGATGCTGTTTCACAACAGAAATCCGCAGCCTAGGTTTTTTTCCGGGAAATTCTGTGATCTAAGGGTCTTCTCTTAGACAGATCTATAAAACTGAGGGAACTTAAGTCCATATGACACCTATTTTTTTAGCATTAAATTATAGAAGTAGACGTATGTAGAGGGTGTCTGGTAAGATTTGTGGGTGATTCTGATGTGTCTTTGTTATTTTACGAGGCGATAAAAGTCCAAAATTGTATCCAACTTAGGCTCCCCATATCTCTTTGGCCGTGTTAAAGAGTACTGGAACCTGTGACATAACAGTAGTAACACCAAGTTTATCAAAGAAGCAAAGTGAATGTGGAAGCTACTGTTTATTATTCTTTAGCCAAAAAATGCCATTTTGATGTGTAGTTTGGGATTTTTTTAATATCCCTGACTCAATGAAGAATATTTTCTCTCCACAAGATTCCCACTATGACGTCATGGTGCCCAGTCCCTCTTTGCTTGGCCAGACATTTTATCTGCAGATTATAGAGCTTGATAAAAAATTCAGGAAAGGGCAAAATACCACAGATGTTGTGAAAACATGTTTAAGAGTCATATTTTGATAATAGCAAAAAAAAAAAAAAAAAAAAAAAAAAAAAATGTCATAGGCACTCTAATTTTCATACCCTTATAAATCTATTCAAGTAATCAAAATAACTGATTATTCACTTTGGTTATTTTCTCTTGTAAGGTGTTGAAAATTGGGTCATCTGTGACAAACTAATTCTGAGTAATGCACTTCTCTCTACTTTTCCATAATAGTAGAATTTGTCCTTATTTACTAGATAACAACCTTGAGGATTTCTGATGATATTAAATATTTTACGTGAAGCATGATTGGGTGATTTTTTTTTCTTATCAATTATGATTTGATCTTTTCTTTATTTTTTAATCATGATTAAAGATGATAAGATCTTTCTTCAAATGTGACTTGTGAATGATGAGCTGAATTAAACAATTAAGTTTACGAATCACTTTGTTTTGCATGATACAATTATCAACCATAAATTGTTTTAAAAATGTACATATTGTGGTTTGGCTTTGGCTAGGCTTCTGATGGAACATGGACTTCATGTGAAGCGATAAAAGCCATGAAACAAACCACTAATACAATAATGTATATTTTATCTGAGATTTATGTCATCTTTTGTTGCTTATGGACTGGTCAAGACTAAAAAAAGGAAAAATACCAATTCATGAATTTAGTTTTTTGATTTTTATGTGAAATGTGACTGTCTCAAATTTTGCATTAACATGAAAGAATTTTGGATATTATATGTGATGCATGAAAAGGCTAAATATTTTTATGTGACTAAGTTTTACTAAGGGGTATAGGGGACCCTCTACTCTTCCCAGGGCTCTTGATAGCGAAGTCAGTTATGCAGGAAGTAAATAAGCCCTGGGTTGACTGCGATTGTTTTACAAAGGTTTCAATAAAAGGAGGTTATCAGTGGTCTACCACCACTTTAAGAAGTGGGCAGATTCTGCTTTTGTTTTTCGCCTTACAGTCCTTTTTTTCAGGGATCTTGCCTATAACATTCATCTGCCACTATGGAAAAAGATATTTTAATCCTTTCACTCCGAAGGTCTCATTGATAATTCTCCATACTGTCTGCTATACAATCCTCATGATGTTGTGTGGAGAATTTGGTATTGGATCCACCAATAATCCTCTCATTGATGTGTTTCTTTATTCTCATCACTTGTCTGCTGGATATTATATTGATATGGTAAAGAGAAATTCTGTATTGGTCAATCATGGAAGTTAAAGGGTCAACCCCTTTTTTCTATAAGTGATATTTGGGCCACCTGAGTGCAGGTTCACAGAAAACATTCTCGGGAATACTTTTACCCAGACTACATGGATCTAAACCATTTATTGTGTTCTCTGTTCTGCTTGTTTTTTTCTTGTAGGAAGTTACTACTGCTATGACAATCCAGCAGCATTAGAGGAAAATATTAAACTGGTAAGCAGATAACATGAGTCAACACGAGACTGCTTCACCTAGTTTTTCTGGCTACAAACATTTCAGTTCTCAATTTGAGACATAGCTGAGAGAACATTTAGTTCTACACCAAGCTGGGTACATCTTGGAGTTGACTTCTCAGGAAGATTTTCCTACACCAAAACCTAAACAAAATTTAATATTATGATACTGGAAAATACAGTTGTAAAAACAAGCAGAGAACTTCCAAAGTATTGAATAGTGCAACAAAAAACTGCGCTATGTTCTAAGCCACCAAGTAGTGTTTGTTGCACAATACAGCATTAAATGTTAAGAACTAATTTTAATTTCCTTTTTTCTTGCAGGACATGAAGGTTTCCACACAGAAATATGTGTTATTATATTCCCTCTATTCATATCCAAACGTGGTGTTGTGTTTCTTTGGTGGATTTCTTCTGGACAGAGTCTTTGGTGTGAGGTAAAATTTTTCTATTTTAATTGCTGATAGGCACCTTCCTATGTAATCTTTTCACTTCAGAGCTCTTTGTCAACAGTTAGAACTCTCCAATTAAGGTGCTCTGAGGACATGCTCTGAATCACTCATGCTTTGCATGATGAGATCTCCAATTTGTGGAGATATGTATGAATTGTCTATTTTCCTTGTTGTACTGTAAGTCTCATTATTAATTAGTTTTTAATTTCTTGTGTTAGGGTTGGCACCATTATTTTCAGTTTATTTGTCCTAAGTGGTCAGGTGAGGGTTTTTTTTTTTTCAGTTTACACTCTTTGATGTAGAATTTGAGATCAGCTTTTCGTTTTAAACCCCTTTAACACCTGAAATTTCATCAGTAATTCTCCTTTATATCTACAGGGCTCAACACTAACGGTAGCCAACTAGCCACAGACTAGTAGAAATTCAGTTTTGGCTAGTGGTTTTCAATTTCCTCAAGCCAGTTTGGCTGGTAAACCAACTGAAATTGTCCCAATGTCTAAGATGTCGCTAGCCACTTGGCTAGTAAGTTGAAAAGCTAGTGTCGAGTCCTCGATCTACCATATAATTCTTATGATGTTAGTTTGAAGAATTTGGTTCTGAATCAATTTATAATCCCCTAATTCATATTTTCCTTCATTCTCCACACTTGTCCACTTACTATTGTGTTCATATTGTAAGGAGAAATCTTGTCTTGGTCACTCATTGGGAGTTATAGGGTGAACACTTCTAATGGCAGTGACCAGAATTATATTCAACTTTCTAGTTGTTATGCTTCCTTTAAAATTTGAAGGTGTAAAAACAGCTGACTATCAGAAAATTTTCAGTATCAATCAAAAATTTAAAGGGCAGTTGTTTGTGTGTCAGTCTTCACCCCTTGCACCTGAACATTAGTCTGTACTTGTGTATTTTTCATTGCTGCTTTCCATACATTTTGGATGGTATTGACAAGGGAATTTATTTCTGGATTGAGTGGTCCAGGTTCAAACCCTGGCCGGAGACATTGTGTTGTGTTCTTGGGCGAGATACTTCACTCTCACATTGGCTCTTTTCACCCAAGCATATAAATGGTGCTGACAAATTTAATGCCGGCAGTAACCTTGCAGTGGACTAGCATTCCATCGGGGGGGGGGGGGGTAGAAATACTCCTAGTCACTTGATGCTACAGAAACTGGATTTGTTAGCAGGCTTTACCTATTCTTCAGAATGGTTTCTAGAGACAAAGCTTGGCTTATTTCATGAATGTATAGTAGTTCAATGACAGAGGTATTTATTGCAGAACAAATTACAGACATGTAGTTTGATGAGATTACTGACACTATACACTGTTTTTCTATAATTTCTATTCTTTCAGATTGTGTTTGCTTTGGGAGCTTACATCCACAGTTTTACTGTGATGGAAGTGGGCAGGTTTATATTTGGGTTAGTACCGTGTATGGTTTTATGATTCCCGGTCTGGCTTTTTAATGAAAATGGGTTATGGAAGTCAAGTGATCAATTATCATTGATTAGTGGCTGGTAGTAAATACTTTGTATTTCAAGGCAAAGTAAGAGAGTTTCCTTTTGCACCAGAAGGACTTGCTTTTTTGATTTGCAAGATCAGGTAGAAGGAAAGCTTCCCTTATCAGACCTTTTAAGTGCAGTCTTATAGACTTTTATATTTATATTATTTTAACTTTTATATGTATACACTCTTTCAGGCTTGGAGGAGAAAATTTGGCAGTGGCCCAGAACACTTACTCTGTCAACTGGTTCAAAGGAAAGGAGTTAAATATGGTATTTGGACTTCAGCTTAGCTTTTCAAGAGTGGTATGTGTTATTGATTCATGTAGCATTTTGCAACTTTTTGATTGCAGTTTTTCTATGCTCAAAGCTAGCAAGTAGCATTTATTTAGTGGCATCCTTAGTATGCTGAAGATTTGGTTATTAAGTAGTTACCAGTACCCCATTTACTTCCAAGATCTCATTGATAATTCTCCTTACTGTCTGTCCTACAATTCTTGTGATGTAAGTACAAAGAATTTGGTATTGGATCAACTGATAATCCAGGGCTCAACACTAAAGGTAGCCCACTAGCCACAGACTAGTAGAAATTCAGTTTTGGCTAGTGGTTTTCAATTTCCACTAGCCAGTTTGGCTAGTAAACAAACTGAAATTGTCATAACATCTACATGGTTCATACAATCTTGAAAAGGTCCTGAATTTTAACAGTAGTCTTGAAAAGTCCTTGAGTTTGGTCAAGTCCTTGAAAAGCACTTGATTTCTTTAGTAGGTCATGAAAAGTCCTTGAAATTTAGCAACTTCTGTGCACCTTATCGCTTTTCTGATAAATTAAACGATTTTGCAAAGGAAAATTTGTCCATTAGTAACTACCAAAAAGCGAAAATGGTCGGTATAAAACGTGAGTGGTACATGAAGCAAAGTTGGATGTGTGCCTCAATTTTATGCACAAGGCTCCAATGTGGGGTAGTCCGCCATGTGCTTTTGTTTTAAGGGGCAACGTAAACATGTAGTGGTTTCGCTATGTTTTGGTTGATGAACTTTTCATTTCCCTTTGTTTTCAATTTAATTGAGCGATCAGGGCAAATGTTTATTCAATCGTAAATGGTTTAGATTTATGAATAAAACTTAGTCCTTGAAAACCATTTTTTGTCTTTGAAAAGTCCTTGAATTTTGTTTTTCTGAAGCGAACCATGCGTCTAAAAACATCTAAGATGTCACTAGCCACTTGGCTAGTAAGTTGAAAAGTTAGAGTTGAGCCCTGATAATCCCTTTTTCCTTATTACTTGTCTGCTTGATAAATGTATATTGTAAGGAGAGATTCTGTCTTGGTCTCTCATGGAAGTTAAAGGGCTTAGCTAGGGCCACAGTGTTGAATTTTGATTTGTTTGGGCCTAAGTGGTACTAGCATGCAACTTGCACAGTACCTCTCCTTGGTATAAAAGGTTATGATTTCTGGAAATTTGGGGAGGTGGGGGGGGGGGGGGGAAAGTTGATTTAATTTTTTAACATATAATAACAAAAAAATGTCCTATAATTATACAACAGCCACAAGATGGGTCACTCAACAAAGATAGATGGAGATACCAATTTGTTTTCATTTTAGGGTTACTGTCAACAAAATCTGTCAAAATAGTTTTCAATTTTTTTTTCTTTTATTATTTTGCTCTTTAGTTAGAGAAATCATTGAAGTTTAATTTGTGGGAAGAAAAATACAAAATCTTAAAAAGAATGCGAGATATGACTGAAAGAGTTTTTTAAGGTTTCTGGTGCCAAGTGGTAAAAGGCATAATGATATGAAAGTCTCCAGCAGAATGTTGACATTTTTTGCCAACTTTTGTCTGGGACCTTGATTTTCACATAGTTTACATCACATGTTGCACTGCACAAAAGAGCAGTGAAATAACAGAGTTTATGTTCTTTGGCATAAAATTAATGTGTTTTGGGATTGACTCAGAATCATTTTATTAGGCACTGGTTAAAAAGACCTGTTTGCTTGCTGTTCTTTTCACCGTTCAAATGGCTACCGTTTGGAAGGTTTTCACTTGTGAGGTCACAACTTTTTTATGTGTTATATCTCTTTGTTATTTATGTTTTCTTTTAGGGCAGCACAATTAACATGAATGTAAACAACCCAATCTATAAGTCATTTTCAAATCATATCCATTCATCAGAAAGCTACAAGGCTCTAGGAATGACCTTGTTTGTTGGTGAGTACAAATAATACGTTGTCTCTATATTTAGAGGAAACTATGTCAGTCAAGTTTGAGGAGAATGTTGGGTCTGCATGATTAGGTCTAATAGTTCAGCAACATGTTAATCAATTAAAAATACTTCAAGGGTTGTTGTTTTTTTTTTAATCATGTATAAATTTTAAACTATCACAATGTTGAAATAGTTTGGTGAGGAGTGACAAACACCAGCAGGTTCACAAAACTGAGTTGAAAATGTGAATTGGTCACTGTAAAGAAATTCTAAATCTGATGTTTTGAGCATGTAGTGTTCGGAGAGATGAGAATAGAGTCAATTGCATTATTAACTCAACTAGTTTAATAGCAGATGTACTAACAACAACAACGCACGAGGTGAGTCACGTGCTTAGCATACGTCATGACATTCCTCCCTTCCTTAGGAAAAGTATCAACGAACACTAAATAATAAAACGTCAGAGTTCCTTTGGACAGTCTCAAGCTCACTAAGGAACTTGTTCAATAAGGCACTTAGGCGGTCTTCGGTCACGAACTGGGTAGCGTCTCTCTGGAAAAACAGTCTGGTCACGTCGATCAGACTTCTTGTATGAAACGGCTGCTTCTTGATTTACAAGATCCCTTGGTTGTTCTGGGGCTGGTTTCACCTGCGTGGCACAAGGTTGACTCTGGTTGGGTGTTGGTTCACTATGTGAAGGAACGTGTCTTACTGTGGTGACGGGCGTTTCAGTTGGCGAATATGCTGCTAAAGACTGAGGCACATTCACTTCCCAATCCTCTGATTGATCCTGCTTATGGGGTTGAATCTTCGTTCCTGAGAGGTCTTTCAACTGATCGATATGTCGTTTCCAAAATAACTCCTTTACCTGTACACGATAAGTCACAGGTCCTAACTTGGCAACTACCACTCCCTTGACCCAAGGATCTTGACTCTTCCTGTAGTCTTGTACCAAGACTGGATCTCCGACACTAAGCTGTCTCTTGGGCACAGTAGGTTGTAACTTGGAGGGTTTAGATACTTTCTTTCGAAGATCTGGTCATAAAAGATCTAGATGTGTCCGTAGTCTTCAGTTCATCAGCAATTTAGCGGGCGTACATCTTGTTGCCGTGTGCGGTGTAGTGCGATAGCTCAATAAGAATGAACAAATCTTCTGTGATATGGTACCAGGCTCACTTTTAGCTGCTTTCATCGCTTGTTTAAAGGTTCTTACTGCTCTCTCCGCTTCGCCGTTAGATGCTGGATGGTATGGCGCGCTGAGGATTTGGGTTTCACATGGTTGTATCTTAGGAAATCTTTAAACTCTTGTGCAATAAATTGAGGGCCATTATCTGAGATAATCTCTTGGGGTAAACCAGGAATAGCAAAGAGTGAGTGTAATCCGTCCACTGTTGCTTGAGCTGTTGTGCTTGACATGGGTATCACTTCGAGCCATTTAGACTTTGCGTCTATGACAACCAAAAAGAAACTACCAAGAAATGGACCACAGTAATTGACATGAACTCGTTGCCAAGGTCGGTGTGGCCGCATCCAGGGATTATCGGAGGTTAGTGGTGCTTTACTGTGCGTTACCTGACAGGTCTCACAGTCTCCAACTAACTGTTCAATATCTGAGTCTAACGCCGGCCACCAAACATGAAGTCTAGCTAATGCTTTCATTCGTACAATTCCAGGGTGATTCAGATGTAACTCTGCTAACACAGTCTCCTAGTGTTTAGCTGGAATCACGACTCTTGTTCCTCTCAAAAGACATCCGTCCTCCACTGTAAACTCATTTCGTTTAGCAAAATAGCTTTTCAAATTGTCTGAAACCTCGGACTTGTCCGGCCATCCATAAAGGGTGAAGGGAATGACTCTTGGTAACACTGGGTCTCGGGCTGCATCTTCTCGAAGCCGTTTAGAATTGATTGGAACTCTAGCAACTTGGATCCTGTTGACGTCTGCGGATTCTTGGTCAATGTGTAAGCCAATGTCTGTTCCTTTACACGGAAGTCTTGATAAGGCGTCTGCATTCTCATTCTGCCTTGATCTGCGGTACTTGATATCATACTGGTGAGCTGAAAGCTGGATTGCCCATCTTTGAATCTGTGATGCAGCTACGGCTGGAATGGCCTTCTTGGAACCAAACAATAACGTTAGGGGCTGATGGTCCGTCAGAAGGGTAAATCTGCGGCCATACAGAAATTGCTGGAATTTGTAAATACCGAAAATGATGGCTAGAGCTTCTTTTTCAATTACAGAATAATTTCGTTCAGATTTGGTTAAAGATCGCGAGGCGTAAGCAATAGGACGCTCAGTTCCATTAGCAGTGATATGTGAAATTACTGCTCCCAGGCCTACTGGTGAAGCATCTACGGCTAACTGAACTTCAAGCTTGGGATTGTAATGAACTAACACTTTTGAAGAAGCCAGAGTATCTTTAAGAGCTTGAAATGATACTTGACACTCCCTATTCCAACACCAGGGTGTGTCCTTCGATAGTAACTGGTTCAAAGGACTGACCAATGTTGACATGTTTGGGATGAATTTGCGATAGTAGTTTACCAAACCTAAAAATGATTGCAATTCTGTTCGGTTCTCAGGTTCACAAACTTCAAGGACTGCTTGAACTTTGGCTGGGGAAGGATGTATACCTTCCGGATCCAACACGAATGCAAAATATTCCACTCTAGGTTGCATAATTGCACACTTAGAAACTTTAAACTTAGCTCCACATTCTTCAAATTTCTTGAGAGTATGGTTCAAGTTCTCAATATGCTGCTCATCGTTTTGACCAGTGACGATCAAATCATCCAATATTCTGCCAGTTTGGGTCAGGCCATCTAGCATTTTGTCAATCATCTGTTAGAATATTGCAGGTGCAGCTGCCACTCCAAATGGTAGTCTAGTGTACCGGTATAAACCTAAGTGGGTATTGATGGTGACATAGGGTTGGGACTTCTCATCCAGGACTACTTGCTGGTAGGCATGACTGAGGTCTAGCTTAGTAAATACTTCACCTCCATTCAACTTTGTGAATAATTCGTCTGGTGTCGGCATAGGGTACTCTGGGACATCTAAGTAAGGGTTATGGTGAGTTTGAAATCGCCACAAATTCTCACTGTTCCATCTGGTTTAAGAACGGGAACAATTGGTGTGGCCCAATCCGAACTTTCAACCTTTTTTAATACTCCTTCTTTCACCAGGCGCTTTAGCTCCTTTTCCACCTTCTCCCTGAGTGCGTAAGGCATCAGACGAGACTTGAAATACTGAGGTGTAGCATTCTCTTTCACTTTGAGCTGAGCTGTGAATCCAGTAATAGTACCTAGTTTACCATCAAAAAATTTGGAGTACTGTTGAACTACGTCTTCTAACTTGGGTCTTGGTTGGTTAGCTTGTCGAACAGCATTAATGCGGTGCCAGTTCAACTTAATCTTGGACAACCAATCTCTTCCCATGAGAGCAACACCTTTCCCTTTAGTAACTATAATGGGTAGGTCAAGTTCTTGGGAGCCATACTTAACATGAACAGCAGTTTCTCCATACACTGGTATCGAATGCCCAGAATAGCTCCTTAAAGTCACGTTAGACTTTTGCAAAGGAATTGAGCCCAAATCTTTTTGCCATATTTCTTCAGGGATCACAGTCACTGCAGCTCCTGTGTCCAATTCTAATTTACAGGGAACATTATTGATATTAAGCGGTATCAATATTTCATCCGATTTCTTTTTTAAAGAATTTCTTGCAGAAAACATAGGCCATTCACGGTGATATGCGTCACCGGAGTTTTCAGGATGTGAGGAGTCAGAAGCCTCACTACCAGAACCACTTCCAGTGCCTAACAACTTAATTCTTGAATCTTTTTTCTTCTTCTTCCCCTGTCTAAATTTTTGTGGCTTGGGTCTACCTTGGGTTGGGGATTTCGCCGACTTCTTCTGCAGACATTGTGGACTGATGTGCCCTTTTCGTTTGCATATGTGACACTCGGAATCTTTATGAAAACACTTTTCAGGTGAATAATATTTGCCTACCACAACGAAAACATGGATCATGTACCTCCACCTTCCGAACAGGTTTAGGCTCACTAGAAATCTCGAATATTTCCTCGTCCATCAACTCCATGCCAATGGCGATATCTACTGCTTTCTTTAGTGTTAAATCTGCTACTCCTAATAATTTTCTTCGAATCGTTTGTGAGGTAATGCCACACACCAGTCTATCCCTCAATGCTTCATTGCGATATACCCCAAACTCACAAGTTTCTGCTAATTTTTGCAACTTAGCTAAAAATTCACGAACTGACTGACCTTCCACTTGATTGTACTTGTGAAATTGTACCTTTTGGCGATGATAATTGGTTTCGGCGTCAAATGTCCGCCCATAACTTCTACAATTTCCGTGAATGAGAACTCCGTCGGTTTAGTCGGCGTAGTTAAACTCTTTAACAAAGGATACATCTTCCCACCAATCAAGGTAAGTAAACTGGCTGCCTTTTTCTCGTTGGGAACATTGTTCACCACAAAGAACATCTCCAAACGCACTATGTATGTCGACCACTCTTCCACTTTCGGGTGAAAACTCTCCATTCGTCCGAAATAACCAGCAACTGAAGCACTGAATGAAGCTGCACTCACTTCTTCGACTTCGACCTCAGTGGTATTATCTTCCCCGGGCATGTTACTTAATCCCATCCTTGTCGCCAAAATTTGTAGTGTTCGGAGAGACGAGAATAGAGTCAATTGCAATATTAACTCAACTAGTTTAATGGCGGATGTACTAACAACAACAACGCACGAGGTGAGTCACGTGCTTAGCGTACGTCATTACAGAGCATTTGCCTTCATCAGAGCAACTAAAGAAATTGTGTTTTTCTTAATTTATTCTTTTGCAAAAAAATTAAAAATAAAGAATTAATGACTTATCTTACTACAAAAGGTGGAAAAAATTCCTCTTTTTTTGTTTAACTGTGTATAAACTATGGGAAACTTTTTTTTTTCTTATCAGGAGCTGGTGTTTGCATGTTTTCTCTCGCCTGTGGTTTGGCACTGGGGTTTCTAGACAAAAGAGCAGCTCGCATTCTGAAGAAAGAAGATAGTCAAACAGGTAGGTACAATACAATACAATACAATACTTTATTGAAAACTCCCCATGGGAGTTTTTCAGTGACAATTTACAATTATAATAGTTAACAAACAAGCAATTCAGGCTAGCTAAAACAATGATGGAGTAGATAATCGTTAAAAAAGTATTTCATAAGAGATGCTTTTTTAAATAAAAGCGTAAGATTATTTATAGATTGGCTGAGCTTTATTTCAGGTGTTAAATTATTTCATATGCTTTATTACCAAATTGAATTCTATAAGAATTAAGTATTATGTTAATCACGAGTACATCTGGTACAATATTATATGCTTGTACCTGTACAGGTATTGGTAAAGTTCCAAACGTACTGACCTCTTGCCAATATGCTGCTCCTTGGGAACTAAAACTTTTGTCATATATATTGAGTTGATTTGTGACATCACTTTTAATATAAAAACTTTGTAGAATATCCATGGTCTTATAATTTGGTAATTAACAAGCACCAGGAAAGAAAAAAGTTTCACATTTTAATGCAGCTTTTCGACTAATATTTAGTCAGTTGTGTTTTCAAGAATTTTTCGAACTTCCAAAACTTTTTTTAAGAAACATGCAATTTGCAACTTTTTTTCTTGCAGGCGAAGTCATTCGTTTGTCAGATGTCAAAGACTTCTCTCTTAATTTGTGGCTAATATTCATCATATGTGTTGCCTACTATGTGGCTATTTTCCCATTCATAGCACTTGGCCTGTAAGTCACTTTTTTCATCTGTAATAAATAAATGCTTCTTCAAAACATACCAACTGTAAACATAACTTTATGGAGAAATAAATGTCTCACCAAGAAAACACATGGTCCATACTGAAATTGTGCACCTTAACTTTAGAATTTGTCTTTTCTGTACTGTTTTCCATACATTTACCTTGGTACTAATGGGGAGAATTTTTTGAACAATCCAGAGCTTCTTTTACAGGTGGTCACTTCCGTGATTCTCATGACCTTGATGTTAGATTCAGTCAGCAATTTATATATCTTATTAACCAAGCGCGAGGGCTGTACTGGGAGAATATTGGCCCGAGGTCTTGACAGTACGGACGGAGCGCAGCGAGGTCCATACAAAAAAGACCAAGGGCCGATATTCTTCCAGTACGGTCCCGAGCAAGCTTGGTTAATAAGAGATTTATTATACAACTGAAGTTCAAAGGGACACAAGTGCGGTATCATTCGGGACCATTCGGGACAGTGCCCGGTCCAATACTGAGAGAATATTGACCGGCAATAGAGCATTCTGATTGGTTGATTCTAGTTCATGTTGGCCCTCTGACTGCCTGAGTCGTGTAATAAAAGGAAATACGACCACATTTCCCCCATCCTTAAAGAGTTAAAGTAAAGTAGCTACCTGTAACACAGCAGTTGTATTCGCCATGCAATAATGACCTTTAAATGCATGACTGGGTGCGCACCAGACTCTTTACTTTCTAAATAATTATATCCAAAGAGCTACCATCACTAAGCATACAACAAGGAACTCCCAGATGTTAAATATTCCATTGTATAAAACGGTCACAGGACAAAGAAGTTTCTTCTTCAGGACTGTCAAACTCTGGAATTCATTAGATTCTACTCTTAAGTTGAAACTGACACTAAAGGACTTCAAACATTGCCTAAAGAGAAGCCTCATCTCAAACTTTTTAGACGCTTGCTTTTGTTTTTAGTTATTTAATTTATTTTTTAATTAATTAATTTGATTATGTTATCCAAGATATATTAGTTAACTAACTCATTAACTTAATAATATATAGTTTTAATTATTTCTTTATTCTGAAAAGCCCTTTTGGGATGAATAAAGTATGTATGTATGTATGTATGTAGACGTAAGGAGAAATTAGACACTAGTCACTCTTTGGGCTGATAAAAGGGTTAAGAGTCCTACATTATTCATGTGCAAATATGGGCATAATTACTATTGAAGAACTGCTTTGTAACTCATAATTATAGAAGACTTATAATTGTCTATTGTTTTTATATTCTCAGTGCATTTTTTCAAGCAAAGTTTGATTTAAGACCTGCACAGGCAGCAGCAGTTAACAGGTACACAAAAATGAGCTTCTCTTTCAGCACCTCAATGCAATGACCCTTATGTACACACCGTGTGCAGGTGCTGAATCACATTTTAACCCTAATACACCATTGTCATCACATTAATCAAATGTTTACTCGTTGACAAATGGGTTTTACTCGTGCTCTAAAATGTTAGTGACAATTTCCAACACAATTATAGTCATTGTTATTTTATATATCTTTAGTTATTCATTCAACTTTTTTCTTTTACTTCTTGCTTGCAGTGTGGTGTTTATTATTTCAGCCTGTGCCTCTCCATTCTTAGGTTTTATGGTGGATAAAGTTGGAAAGAATATCTTCTGGGGTGAGTTTGTTGCACATTAAACGAACATGACAAGTTGTTGCCATGTTTTGGTAGTGAACCATAATTCACCAGATTGAAGGTAAATGTTGAAAGTAATCTGGGACTGTTTTTCTTCTTTTTTGCTTTTTTTCACTCTCTGATCGGTCCAGAAAACTCGCACCAATCTCCAAAAAACTCACACCAATCACAACTTGGTCATAGCATTCTCCTACGCTTTAGACGGACAGTTTGGTTGTGTTTACCTTGAGTTCTCATTACCGGCTCAAGTAAAAATCAGTAAATTTCGTAGTGCATACCACACAGGTTGAAGAACACGCTGACCAGAGAATTATTTATTTTTTTCAAATGCTCGAACTTGTTTAAAAAATTGTAGGCCAAGAAAAAAAATTAATAACCTTAACACTTGCAACTCATTTTTGTTTGGTCCTACTTAAAACTGAAAATAAAGATATAGTATAGTAAAAATAATAGGAATCATATACCTCAGACTTAAATCTTCTTTCTCTATTCTTATGTCATAGTAATTTTATCAGTGGCTGTAACCCTTGGATGCCATTGTATGATGGCTTTCACTTTTTGGAACCCATTCGTCGCTATGGTAAGTAATTCTATTTCTCTCATTAGATCTGAGTAGTAACTCTCCTCACTGTCTGCCGAGAGGATCCTTTCTTGTCACGACTTAGTCACTGCGTTTTCCCGCGCTTTTGGTAGTTTGCTTATTTTGCGCGTTTTCCCGCGCTTTAGGCAGTTTGCTTGTTTTAACTCTGAGTTATCATTGGCTCTCGAAGGTTTCTTCTGATTGGCTGTAATGATTATTTTGGTTTAGGTCTTACGACACTTAATCGAAAAGTGCTCTAAATTGCTTAAAAGTCGCTTTTAATGGCAGTCTGTATTTTGTGTATTTTGCAGAGTATCCTGGGTGTGTCTTACTCCATGTTAGCCTGTGCTCTGTGGCCACTCGTTGCTTTAGTTGTCCCTGAACATCAGCTGGGTACTGCGTATGGATTGTAAGTATGGCAAATGTTTGCTATTTTTTACGGAGCCGAAATGGCGGCCACAATCATCCTGTTAGGTTATGAAGGGTTTCCTTTTACTTTACGTTTGTGGTTGTTTTCCAACCCAGTAGAAAAACAGAAATTCATTTAGTTTGCCTCTTTTTGCTCGTTGATTTCTCGAACCCCGAAAAACCCTCATCATCAGCTAACGAGCGTCGAGAATCGAAACAAAAAAAGCGTCGGTCATCATTACCCGTGTCTTGTACTCGCAATGCGTAGAGTACAACTCGAGATTTATTTTCTAGAATCAATTATTTTGACTTGTACCGATCTCTTTACTCGTGAGGGTCGACTCTCCCACCTCGATTCTCGACGTGACTCCATTTGCAGTGAATTAGTCCCGATACTTGTCAGTATCGAATATTTACCGAGACTGAATCCTCGAGTCGATGAGTGTTAAGTGCGGAGCTCGATCTTTGACTGAATTCTCCTTTATTCAGCATCGATATATTAAAAGAGATTTAACACCGCGTTTATGTAAAACGTGAACGACAGGAGTGACCACGTGACCCTGTTTTTCCCGCCGTTTTTTCACTTTTGTCGGTCACGTTTCTACGTGAAAGTGACCTGATTCTTGTTTGCCCTGAATGTAAGACTTTCTTCACTTTTCGCTCACACAGAGTAGAAGTTAATTGCCGGAGAAAAGGGCACCGAAACAATTCCTTGTAAGTCATATAGGGGCGCCTTCAAATCCACCGTGACGTGAGCTCACGCGAAGCTAAAAATGCAGCAAGGTTCACGTTATTTTACGTGAAACGTGAAAGGGCAAGCGGACATTTGCCGTTTCACTTAAACGCGGTGCTAAATCTCTCTATTGACTGTCAAGTTTTGACTCTGGATACTCCACTAAAGGACTGTCAGCTTACTTACAGTCGGTGGTGTGGATACCTCGCGCATAATCTTTTTTGAAACTGTTCTTTTTAGCATGCAGTCTATACAGAATCTAGGACTTGCAGTTATCTCACAAGTAGCTGGAACAATTGTGGACCAAAAAGGATATTTAATATTGGAAGTGTTCTTCTGCGCCTGGTTGTGCAGTAAGTATTCGCCCTTACAATGCCTGTAATTTTCATCATCTTTTACTCACTATTTATTCAAACCCTGTTTTGCGCGATCACTAAGCATACCAAGAGCTGCATATCGCTCAAACCAGCGGCGTCTTTTAGAATTTTTTTTAGAATTTTAATTTTGGCGCGATTTTATTGGTTACTTTACGTCACGTGGTGCAAAATCACAGGACAGTTATCACGCAATAACCCCCGTCCGCGTCGATATTTGTCCCCCGATTTTTTCCGTGAAAAAGAAACTTAGTCAACACAAGAGTTTCAACTTTTCCGTTCTCCTATTTACATGGAAGGAAACCAAACTCTTTTTTTTTTCGCTTGCTTGCGTCAATCACGCGCATTCGCCATCATATCACCACTGGCTTTTTTACTGTGTTTACGCGCAGTTTAATTGCGATGTGAAAATTAATGGGAGGGTTATAAATAATGGTAATTGAACTGAGTGGAGTGCAATTTGGGCTGAAATCATACATGTGATTTCAAAAACGAACGAGCGCGCAGCGCGAGTACGATTTGAAATCACAAGTATGATTTCAGACCACAATTGCACGACACGAGGTACCATTGTCACTCTATTACACCCATTTTGAAATCGCCCAAATACAGGACTTGGTCAATTCAAATATTTTGTCGATGTTTTACTGAGCCGGTTTTTAAATAGAAAGCGGAACCGGAAACGCTTTTACATCTTATTTTGTATGCAAAACAGAAAGACTGACGTCATGTGTCAAAAACTCAGTCAAGCGTAAAATGATGCGATTTAGAGCAATTTATTCAAGAATCGCACCAGTTAGAGCCAATCAGATTAGAGGGACCACCAATGATTTCAAAATAGATGTAATAAAATAAATAAACCCCGTTCTGGCTTGCTGGTATGTCGGCTGATAATGTCCTTGGCTGAGAGATTGTCCTTAAAATTTCATATTTGCCCTCGAAGCTTCGCTTCTCGGCCAAATATTCATTTTTCGGACAATCTCTCAGCCGCGGACATTATCAGCCGACATACCAGCCGCCCGAAGGGGTTTACTAACTAAGTATCAGGGTTGTCATTAGAAAATGTAATAGGTGTCTGATCTAAACTGAGTAGGCGGCTGAAGTAAATTGTGCTTGCGGAGCAAGCACAGCGTGTTGCTATGCAACACGCCTCTCTAGGGGGGCCCGAGGGCATGTTCCCCCGAAAAATTTTGAAATGCGAAACTCTCTGTGACGTACTTCCAGCATTCTGGGGCATATTTAAGTAGCATTTTTAGCCACACATTGATGTTAAAATCAGTTCAAAAATATGTACAAACGTGGAAAGTTTCTTTCCTTAATTCCACCACTTTCTTTTTCTGATGAAACGTTGGTGTTCTCGGTCACAATTTCTAGAAGCAATAAATGAATGAAGATTCGTTTTCTTCATGAACTTCTTCCACAACGAAAATGCTTCAGCCTTCTATTCTCATAACGTTTTCTTTCATTGCGTTTTTGTCTTGTTTTTTTTTTTTTTCTGTTTTTGTTTTTTTTTTTTTTTGTCCATAGAATCTGGTTTATAAATTTGGTTCATCGTGTTGCAATTCAATTCCCCCTTTTTCGCTGTGAAAACCCCCTGGATTCAAGCTCTACTTCCGAATTTAAAATAGGCGTATGTTTTGTCTATCAAAGTATTTCCTCTTATCTCTAAACATCACAACTGATAAACATCTGGAAATCACCCGCCGAATGCAACGAGCTTTGCAAATCACGATGACATGAAACATTTGACCTTTTAAATCCATAACAAGGACTCGAAAAGGTCCATAAATTTTAAGAAAGTTAAATTGTAGGTATTTTAATTCAATTGATTTGGTCAACAATTGCTAACGTCGCGAAATCTTAAAAAAAAAAACAATCTGGCGGCAACTTTGACGGCCACGTATGGTTGGAACGAAATTTACAATGATCGAAGAACTTTGTCGAAATCGTAAACAAAATGACGAAATTTTCCTTCAAAATGTCTCCGTCGGATAACGTAAAACATGCTCTTTTCTGCGGGTCTAAAGCAGCAATTAATGAAAGTCTAGCTGTCCCGAACTCAAGAGAACATCTTTCTGTGATTATTTAGCGTTCTAGCGGTACGTGTTTACGGCAAATTAAGGCCAATCTTCCTGCCTTTGTAATTATTTAGAGTGGAATGAACACAACTGATTCAGCAACGTGAAATAGATCTTGATAAACTTCCTTTTCCAACGCTCTTAAAGCTCTTTTGAAAGTATGTAGTTGTTCGGCAATAATTTGCCATTATATTTAAATGAGATATATCTGTGTTATTAAATGCCTCGGTGAGCTTCGTAATTATGATATTTGACAGCAATCGAAACTCTTTCTTACCTTGGTGGCTCTCGTTTTCGGTAGATTTCGTCCTCTTCTATTAACCTGAAAAGTAATCTTGAAGAGATCGCTTTCTTCGCTGGCCATCCATTTTCGATTTTCGATTTTCGAAGCATCAACGCACGTGTGAATTGCGATCAGTTTCGTGCTTCGCTAAGTCACGCATTTCATGTTACTCGTTAGTTAGCTGTACCACTGATAGTTTTTGTACAGTATTTCCTGTATAGGTTTTTAGGTTTTTCTGTCTTCCATAACATCAGGAGTATACAAGAGAATGATCACTAAACTAAGCTTCAGATTTACAAAAAGAAAGATTTCTTGGGAAGACAGATCTCAATATTACAAAAATTCTTTCGCTCCGACGAAGGGCTAAAGCTCGAAACGTCAGCTTTTGTAATCGTTACGGTGGCCAATTTACCATTACAACTTCGTGGATATATCCAAATTATTACAAAAATTCTGCTTCACAAACTAGCCGGCGCAAAATGGTCTGACAGCCGGCGGATTTCCGCCGCCTACCGGCTTCTAATGACAACCCTGAGTATACCGAAGTTTGGCCAAATATGGAAAATGATTAAATAATATTTTCCGATTGTTCTCACAGTTGCCTTGATTGCCAGCGTTTTGCTCTACTTGGTCGATGCCTCTAGAGGTATGTTTGCTTTTCATGATTTCTTGAAGTTTGTTTTGTTTTGTGTTTTTTTTTTTTCAGTGTTAGGAGGTTTGTGCAACTTTTATCTTGTGAAAAAGATGTAGGAGGAAACCCTACCCCATCTACTTCTTACAAGCTAGTGTAGTCGAAACTGTGACCAGCCACGAAGAGGAGGTCATTTCCGGTCAAAGTTTGCCATTCGTGATCAATCTTCGTATCTTTCTCTTTAAACAGGGACAGGCCTGAACCTCTCCACCCTAGAAAGAAATAAATTAGCAGCTCAGAACAGAGTAACACTGTAAGTATGTTTAAAAGAAACTACAGTAAAACCCCACTAACTCGAACCCCCGCTTACTTAAACAAAATCCGATTCCCTCGGATTTGACCCCATTTTCCAGTCATTTACCATCAGCTTACTTGAACTCGGTTAAATCCAACTAATTTTACTTTCCCTTGGCTCAAATTCACTCTGATAACTCAAATGTGAAGTAAAAGCTTCGGTCGATAAACATTTATGGGGTAAGGTAACGAATCTGATCCAACCGACGCGTCGGCCGACACGTTGGCCGGACCTTATAGAAAGACTCTGCCTCGCTGGTACTTTCGCTTGGCTCCAAACTTCGACTCGTCGATCTCCACTGTTTTTCCTACACCTCCGATCTTCATGTCAGCGTTCATAATTTTCGTCGAACATACCGTACGTAAGTCGCTCAGCGCACGGATCACTGTAGGCTTTGAAAGGCTAGTCAGTCTGGCGATGTTACTTCCAGAAGCCTTGATAGCCATTTATGGGTCAGAACAAAGCCGATTGTTGCGTCCTAACCTTTAATTGCGATTGATACGAAGGTGTTCATATTTACGAAAAGGTAATACATTTAGCTTAACTTCCCAAACTAAAAGTCCTTACAAAAAAAAAAAAAAAAAAACACAAAACTCTCATAAGACGAAAGTTTCATTTGTTTATTATTTGTTGTGTTTTTCAGTATTTCGTCAGAAGACGAAGACTTGGGCAAGAGAGACTATAACGTGAGCCCAATTACTCCTCGCTCTGCAGCTCAGCTGCGGTTGCGCTTTTTGTCTCGAGTGGGCCAACAGGTAAACCTGTTTCACTTCATTTTATTCTCAAAGTTCAGAATGTAATAATTTTCGCTCGCTACTGCGTCAGTTCTACAATAAATACACCTTATTCGATGGTTTAACATATAACACATGAACGCGCGGATATTTTACGAGTTACGTAGTATTTGTCCGCTCGCATTGTATGTTAAACCGTCGAATAAGGGATTTATAAGCCCAATATTATTTCATTTTATAGTATTTTCAGGCCTCTAGTTTTCAAATTGCATCCCATGGCCTCGTTCTAGCATCGTATTGATCGCATAATAAATGCCCTAAAGAAGAAAGCAACACAAGGCAAGCCATTAAAGTGTCACGGTTTTTATATGACCAACAAAAAACCCTGATGCGATTAAAAGTTCGTTAGTTTAAAAGTAAAGCCCAAAAAGATGGAACAAAACTAAATTGTGGCCATTTTGTTGTTCCACCTACCGCCTTATTTTTCCCTTGTTCTACATTATAATACCGTGGCATATTTTGCACGTTCTGATGCCCCAGTGTGGCTCAATGGCGTAGTGGTGGCAAAAAGCCCCGATGGAGAGTACCTGACCCTCTAAGGCCTAGTTTATACGTCGCGCTACAGTCGAATTTAATTCCATTAAATTCGTCTTTCCGTCGACGCATAGTTAGTAGAGGTAAATCGTGGCGTGGTTTTATGCGTCGAAATTAATACGATTGAAGATTTAATTCTCTTCCCAAATGCAGTGCCTCTGGTCAGAGGTGTCATTTTGAAACAAACATGGGGCGGGCTAAAGCTTTGAAAACAATTTTGCTCGAAAAATCCACATCGCTCTGACAATCTTTGAGAAGCTTTTCTATACAAGGAGCACATTTGAGACAATACCCACCACATTTATTTGGTTGCCAGCCGATAGCTTCTTCATTAACTTCAGGAATCGAACATTCCGATCGAACACAAACACTTTTACCACACGTTATACAAGAATACTTCGTTTGTTTCTCACAATTACAGCAAGAAGATGACAAACTTTTCCTCCAAAGCGCTAAAGCCGTAAACTACAACGTAAACTCGCGCGGGAAGTGCCCAAGACGAGCTTTTGCGCATGCGGAATACTTGAAAAGCTCGCCACAGGTCGCTGCGGGCTCGCCAAAATAAATTGAAATACATTAAGAAAATGTATACATTTCATTCGACGCGACCCTAGTGCGACGTTAAAACTGAAGACGCGTTATCGATATTTTATCCGTCTTACCGAGACGGCTAAAACGTCAAGGACGAATTTAATTTACCAGACGAATTTAACTCGTTTCAGACGTCGCGCTATCGTCGAATTTAATTGCTTGTGGGACCTTGAATTAAATTCGTCTGAATTAAATTCGACTGTAGCGCGACGTATACACTAGGCCAAAGAAAGACGTGACCGGGTTTATTAGAAGAGAGCATATTATAGAACAATACCAAGGAACTCATAGGCAACTAACCATTACGTTGTTTAACTCCGAGGTCTTTTTATTTTACTCTATAGTACTTCCAGCTACCAGAGACCTACAGAGCTTCGGCACTGGCTTATCCTCATGTACTTAAGTGATCAGTCAATTCCTGTCTGTGCATGAATAAGCTCCTCTCTTGCGGTGTCAATTTGAAGGACTGGGGTGCAATATTTGAGGCGATTGATGCTCTACCATGTTATTTTTATTGTTGATCATGGACAAGTTTGCCAGATTCATTCTTATATAAGATCTAAAATGATATCACCGAGATAAACGCAAGTAACTTTCATAAGTATTTAGTTATAGAAGACTCTTTTCAGAAATTTATATCTACGTTATACCGATTTTCTTTTTTCTTTCTTTCGTTCTTTATCGTGGGGCTACTGTAAATTTGCGAGACCGAATCACTCAAATTAACAAACGTGCCGTCACAGAAAACAATGAAATAGTGTGATCAAGAATCCTTGATGAGACCTTAAGAGACCTTTGAAGTCCCATTATAGTTTTTTTTTTCCAATTGAGTGTCGATAGCTTTTAGGGATTGCATTGGTTTTGCTGTATTTCGCCTTGTGATTGGTCCAAAAAACACGCGCAACTCTCTCAACCAATCATGCAAAAGTAACAAGAGTCACCACTTGGTCGGCCGCGTTTTCCCGCGTTCTGGACAGTTTGGTTGTTTTTTTACTTTGAGTTTTTGTTGATTCGTAAAGGTTTTTCCTTTCTTCTGATTGGCCGTTGTTATTACTTCGGTTTTGGTTTTACGACAGTCAATCGAAAAGCGCACTAACAAGTTGTTGAATGCTTAAAAAGGATATACAGCTTACAGAATTGATTAAAGTATGAATTGCCTTAGGAAACGCGCGAGGAGACGCAAGAAACAAGTAATATCCAGTTGGAATTTGTTGTTAGTTAGATAAGACATAATTGAGAAGTTGTTTTGAATTAGATTTTCTATTTTCGACTAATTATTTGGAAGTGATGTTGATTGTTTTATTTGCAAAGATTTCGATAACGTGGCTGAGAAGAGCTTTTAATCGCCAGTGCGGATATTGAAAAATTCAGACTTAAATATTTGTTTTTGATTGGTTACCCTGCCCTTGTTAAACCTTTACTAGTTTTGTCAACCTTTCCACTCCCAAAAGTGACCGAGAAAAAAATTATCTTTACAATATCGATACAATATATATAATTTTTTGCCTACAATTATTTAACAGTGTAGTATCGAAGTGTACCCCCCCCCCCCCCACTACATAAAGGTTTTTTTTTTTAATTTTTGCTTCTCATGTTTTCTGGTACTACATTTGTGATAAGAAAAGAGAAGACCAAATTATTTAGCTGCCCGCTGCCCGCTCCCCCCCCCCCCTTCCTTTGCATACGTAGTGTGAAAACTGCGACGGATAAAGTGAATATCTGATCAGAAATAAACTGCTATCTTCTTTCGACTTACCTCTCCCTTCTCGGGCTGAACAGGGTCGATATGTCGTTATAAGGTTAATTTTGCAAGATCTAAGCGGGCTGGTTATTTCATGTTATTATAATTTAATTAATGCCTGCTAAATGTTTTTGTTATAAGGAAATAATGTACACTACTTACAGTGGCTTCAAATAAAGTGAATTTCTTACTTTGGAACTAGTTTTGTCTGGTGTAATGTTTGCGTTCGCATGTTGTGGGATCGTTAACGTATCGTGCACGCGCATGTCGTCCTGGCATAGACAAGTAGCTGAGACAAGTGTCGACGATTGTCCGAATGAAATGATTAATAACATTCTCGTTCCTTTCCTGAGAACCTATATTCCATCATCGTATAAATGGTAGATAACAACAGGCTTTCAAAACGTTAATAGGGCACAGACAAAGAAATGTGACAACTTAAAAACCTTTTCGGTATTTAGGACGTTACAAAAGTAATTCGAAGTTTTTGATTAACCAAAAACAACAAATAAACAAACTAACAAAGTGTTGTATGAGAATTTTGTTTAAATCGTAATTTTTACTAGAAGCACATACCTTGGTTATATGCTTCTGTTTATACCTGGCTGTTCTTTTGCGGATCTGTCTTAGTCATTCCTGTTGTTGTTTAAGAGAGAGAGGTCTGGGAACAAGCCTCCTGCAGCTTCCCCGTCCGCTTCGTGCAAACATAGCAGCCAGATAACGTAACGGTGGCTCTTTCAATCTGCAAATCTCTTGACTGAGTCAATAAATCAACAAATAATCGAATCAATAAATAGGGTCACAGACTAGTAGACAAACATCGAAAATAAGCAAAAAAAGCTTTATTATGGACAGAAGCAAGTTTTTTTTCACAGGGGGTGAGGGTGCTTTGCAATGAGTATTTTCGTCACGTGATAAAGCCGAACAGATACGTTTCGTGTTTATATCGTCTCGAAGGGGAAATCATAAAAGAGTATATTTAGACAAGTTAGATCCCCGGGATTCTTGAATTTTTTAGCTTCTCATAATGTCCATGAAGAGCCTTCAGTGACGTAAACTTCTGAGGTTACGTTCACAAGCCTGGAAATGTGCCGAAAGATGGAATACGTATAATTTCTTGTCAGTGGATATGAGGAATGTTCGGGGTGCGAAAAAGTTTCCTCTGTTTGCGGTGCTTCGCACAACGATGATCTTGGTGAGGGGGGAGTGCCTTCTCTGAGAAGAAATCTGTGTTTTAATCAGAAAGAGGATTGCGGTGGTTCGTCTAACATTTCGGTGTATAAACACGGTAACTAGAGCCGAATTACAAAATGGCGGCTCTTGGGTTGAGTGTAATTGTTGTGTTCTTTGTCGCACTTTGCCTGGGAAGCTGTCAGGCATGTGGAAGAACTATTTTAACAGATTTACAAGGAACGATCACCGATGGACCTGGTGGATATCCCGATAACAAATTATGTGAATGGCTTATTAAAGGTGAGTAATTCATCTATCATGTTATCGTCAATTCGTTCCACACCATGTAATGTAACTGGCCTCGACAAGTTGATGGACTAATAGTTTGATCGGCCGGACAATTTTGTCTACGTTCGCCTTTCCTTTATCGATCTACCAATGTTCAGAAATCGTTTTGGAAGTTTGTCGAATTAGAAACTTGTGATGCAAGGCTCATGTTGCTAACTCCAATTTTTACTCCCTGTTGAGAAGAATTAGACCGGTTTGAATTCGATTCCTTGGTGACTTAAAAATATTCTCAGAATTTTAAGCCCTATAGATAAACGCATTTAAGAGAATTGGGCAAGACTAGTCTGCTCACACTTCATAATTTTGTTTAGTTTTGCCAGCATTGTAAATAATTTCTGGTATGTCTAGATTTAATTTGCGATTTGCACAATTGGTAATTCCATGCTGAATAGGCATGGTGGTGTTTAAATATTTAGGAACTTCTTGAGTCCACAAATTTGTTGTTGCCATGACCGTATAGACCGTTATTTTGTATCATTAATATTGGAGTGATTAATTATACCAAATTAGAATGTTTCACGACTTGTTATCACGTGCATATACCGATAGCTTACGATACAGCAGTGATTCGACCATTGTATGGATTTCACACTTACCAATGAAACTAGTTTTGATGTTACTTTCCTTCATCGTAGGCATTGACAGTGAATAATTTGAGAGAAAAAAAAAACATGAGAATTAAACTTATTTGAGAATGTTTAATATAAACAAATATTGTCCACAAAACGTACTTGAACATCATAAATCGGATATTAGTCAGGTATTCGAAGTCAGTTCCTGATTGTCCAGTGTACAAACAGTCGAAAGCAACGTAACTTAACAAATCGTCAAATGATTGGAAAGTGGTTGACATAACGGACATTAAGGTGTATTCTGTTACATACACTGCGTTTCTTTCACGTTAAACTAAATCCATTGAATAAATTAAGCTTGCATTTATATTCACTGTGTTGCCATTGTGTACATGTAAACAAGATTGCATTATAAAAGTCAACAGAAATGAATCATGTGTCATATATTTAGTTCTCTGTCAAATCCAGTACATGTGTTGTGGTTTAAAATGATCTCGGGCAGAAAAATGGTTGCAAACTAGTTTGATTTGTAAAGGATGTGTTTGTCGATTTTGTCATGTTGATAAATGAGAGCTTAATGGTTTGCGTCATGATTTACGGTCATTATCACTTACTAGAGTGTTACCTGACACGGTCTCTAACTCTTGAGACAAACCATCAAAATTCTAACAATGTGTAACAATTATAGTAATGTACCAGGAACAAAGAAAATTTATGACAGTTTTCTACAGAACTTCAATTTAAAATTACAAGATATATGTGTTCAGTGAAGCAATTTTCTCTTACTAGTAGGTGTACATAATTAAATTGCTGAATCATAATCTACACTGTTATGCATGAATACCTGTTTGCTCTGACAATGGGCTAACACTTAAAACATCAGCTCTGGAAACTATTACAGTGGCCAACTTACATTATCAACTCAGTTGATTAAACCAACTTATTTTGTAACACCCCTCACAAATGCACCACCACAATTTCTTTATAAAGTTACCCTCTTTATTCATAACAAATTAATTTTGTAAGGAATGCACATAATACCAACTGCTGCTTATACGTGACTCTGCCGGTGTTCTACTAGTTGGATATTTTTGCTTTGAAGTGAAATTTTGAAGGAAGATGTTGCAATATCAAATTGATTTTTATGATCATTTTGGCAAATGGTGCTTGTAAGTTAGAACTTTCGACAGAAAATTTCTAATAAAATTATCAGAATCCACAAGATGTGATGAAATACAAAAATGTACTTAGTGTGCGAATCATTAAGAAAAATCAATAGCTAAAAGATTGAAGGACTTTGCTTGAATTTTCAATCAACTCTCCTTAACACATTTAAAAAAGTAGAGAAAAAAATTAATTTTACTTCACTTACCAGGTGGTTGAAAAAAAGAGACAAGAGTGTAATTTTTTTAAAAAAAGGAGATGTGATCCAAGAATGTGTGTCCATTTCTTAACTAGCAAACGATGGGAAATGTTTAAGCTTGTCATTAAAATTTTAGTTGAAGGTACTTAATAGAATAAAGTCAGAGAACTATTTCCAGTTTGACATCGGCATTGACATGTTCAAACATGTCTGAGAATTTTTTTTTTTTAACTGTGTTCAATGAAGGAGAGCATATGCTATTCATGTTGTTTTTCAGTCCTGTGGGTTTTATAATATCCTGTGGATATTGATCTGAACCAAGACTAGGGCTCAACACCAAGAGTAGCAAACTAGCTACAGACTAGTAGAAATTCAGTTTTGGTTAGTGGTTTTCGATTTCTTCCGGCCAGTTTGGCTAGTAAATAAACTGAAATTGTTGTAACATCTAAGTTGTCACTAGCGACTTGGCTAGCCTTTAGTTGAAAAGTTGGTGATGAGCCCTGCCAGACTGTTTCAGCAGCTTTTTGACACCATCTCATGGGGCTATTCTCACTTGCTACCATCTGGATGCCATGGGAAGGTGTGTAGTTAAATTGCATTCATCTGCTCAACAAAAATGAGTTATTAACAAAAAATCTGAACTGTGAGCCAAGCTGTTATAAAATTTTGGTAGGTTTTAATATACAATGGATTTTATTATATGCAAAGACAAAAATATTCATTCTTAAGATGTATCAAAATGTAGGTTACTGATCCATGATTATTACTAGTATTTAACCTTCTGGTTTGTTTTTGTTTTTGTTGTTTTCTTTTTTTATCCACAGCTCCACGACCAAATGTTTCTATCACGTTGAAATTTCTAGATTTTGGTACAGAATGTTCTTATGATTATTTGTTCATTCATGATGGTGACTCATATCTGTCTCCCCTTATTGGAAGCATCAGTGGAAACAGTTCATTACACACAGTTGTATCTCATTCAGGACAGGTGGGTATTTAGGGAAGAAAATGAAACCTACTATAGATTTAACCCTTGATACCCCAACTTCAGTATGCATTGTCTCCATACTGTTCTCTATACATTCCCTAAGATGCTGACAAGGAGAATTTGAATAACAATCAAGAGTTTGTGTTGGGGATCATGTCCTTTATTCTCATGACCTTACTGTTTGAATTAGGGGTGTTATTGTAAGGAGAAATTACAGTAGATCAGGGCTTGAAATTGCACCTGTATCGGGTGCATTTGCAAATAAAGATTTTGCTTTTGCGACCAAAATTTCTCCATTGGTAGCGATTTTCCAACCATTTTATAGCCTAGCTTATAAATAAGTTATATTTAACAGCCATGTGTCTTACTTGTTACTGGTTGCTGTAGTTTTATCCAAAAAATCCTGCACAATTCTTGTTAAATGTTGCGTGACTTATCGTTGATTTCTTGCTGAGAAATGTATTGCAGGTGCACTTTTTCAGAAACTAGGTCGTGCAACACTCATGAAATTTCTAGGAAATCTTCATTTCTAATTTCTGGTTCCGGTAGAAGTAGGTTACTTTTGCAACTAACATTTTTGAACTTGTGACTAAATTTTGGGAATTACTCGCAAATTTCGATTGAGAAATTTTTTAGTTTCAAGCCCTGCAAGATCAAGCCAAGTGTGTCAGTGATGTTCTTACCTCTTTTTGATGTCTTCTGCAATCATTACTAATTAAGACAGACACACACCAATACAGAATCTAATTGTTTCATTTGATGAAAAGGGAAAGTGTTGCTCTAGGTGACGTTCTTCAGTAGATCATAATTAATTTGGAACCAATCAAAATGTTTACACTGTTCAGTTTATCATATAACCTAAAAATGTACATGTATCAAAGCTTTCCTTTTCATTGCTATTCTCTCAACAGATGCTTATCAATCTCTATAGTGACACCAACTACTCCCTCCGCGGCTTTATTGCTAACTATACTATAGAAAACTGTACCGATGGATGTTCTGGCAAGGGAACCTGTGAGGATGGGTTTTGTCAGTGTCAGAAAAATTGGCGAGGCAAAGCATGTGACTTGCACACCTGTCCATTGGCTTGTAACAATGCAGAATCTCATGGCAACTGTGATTTTGTACGTAGTGATAGTTTAGTGTCGGTAATAACATGATTTCGAGTACAATTTGGTGTCAATAAGCATGAGTTAATTTTTCAGAGACAACAATATTGCACGAGCCCGTAGGTTGAGTGAAATTTGTAGTCTTTGAAAAATTTAGAGATTATTTCCCCAGTTGTACTTGAAATCATGTTGTCATTTGTGAATAATTCACATGAAAGATGCATCACTAAAAGTCAAGATAGATAAAGTTTTTTACAGTGTGCACACGATTTGTTATTTGTACTTGCGTTACATGAAAACTGCTCTTTGTTTACTTTTCAGCCAATCAGATGTGCATAATTTTTTCATATATGTTATTAACCCTTGAAATCCTGTGAGTGATTAACGTGTAACTTCTCCCTATGATATCTATACATAATTCAGTAAACAGATAATGAGAATACACAACCTTATCAGGTACTGTAGACATTTTTATCTTGATTGAACACCCAATTCTTGTGACTAATTTACAAGGAAATGTGTAGTAGCTAGAGGGGAGAATTAACAATCAGATCTTGGGAGTTGAATGGTTGAAAAGGAACAGTTTTTAGGGTTGAAGTGATTTTTGGGTTTTGATTGTACACGTTTATGTCTATTTAAATTAAATAATTCACAATGTGCTTACAAAGTGGGTATCAACAGCCTACTATGAAACAGGGCTCGACACTAACTTTTCAACTTGCTAGCCAAGTGGCTAGTGACATCTTAGATATTATGACGATGTCAGTTTGTTTACTAGCCAAACTGGCTTGTGGAAAACCTGAATTTCTACTAGTCTGTGGCTAGTTGGCTACTGTTAGTGTCGCGCGGTACCTGATAAGGTGGTGTGTGTGGCAAGAAACTACTACTGAAACACATGACTCAGAAAATTTTGACTCCTAAGAGTGACCAAAGCAGAAATTCTCCTTACATTATCAATACAATATCATGCACACAATTGATGAGAATGAAGGAAATGATCAATTAAAGGATTATTAGTTGATCCAATACCAAATTCTCAGAATAAACATTATAACAATTGTATGGCAAATATTAAGAATTACCACAACTGAGATCTTAAAAGTGAATGGGTTGATTGTAAACAAGACTTTGAGACGAAAGGGTATCTATTTAGTATTCTCTTTTTAATCATTACTTTAGCAATAACTCGTAATTATTTAGTTATATGCTAATTGTAATTTTTGTATTTTTTAGTCCCAAGGTCATTGTGTCTGTAAAAATGGCTTTATTGGGGAATCCTGTTCTGTTTCAACAATGACTGCAGATGACTCTAATAAGTGGTACGCCATTTCATCATCATCTCCAATTTTCCATCCCAGAACAGCACATTCTGTGGTTTATTCAGAAGAAAGTGATGTGTTACTTTCCTTTGGAGGTGTGTGCATACATTTACATGCACTTTAACTTTTAAATTTTTGTAGTTATGAAATATCATTACCATAATGGTAGTTTTTTTCAGCAAGGATATTCATGGTAGCCAATCATTGTAATATAGTTTATTTCTGACCACTTGCAGCCTGGGGCAGAATTACGGGTGCAGTTTAAGGTTGAGAACAGATGTCAGCATATCAGGCGCCTCTGTCAGCCGCTTCAGTCCATTGATCTCACCTTCCCACCCATCCCACCCATCCCACCCCAGGGGAGGACATCCATCACACAGTAATCTCGTGTGTGGGAAATTAACTTCCCCTACCCCTAACCCTGCAGGAGACGGGGCCCCCATTTATTCGTCCCCATCCAAAAAGACTAGAATATCTAACCATTTCTTGATGTCATAGAAAGTTTGCAAATTCTCAATTATTTTAAGACCTTGATTGTTGGTCCGGCCAGGGCTCCAACCCTCGACCTCCCGCACAACAGTCCAGCGCACTGTCCATTCGTTTAATGGCTCAGATTATAGGAGATGAGAAAAATATTTCGACTCTACCCCTTGCCTTACCATGCATCCAGTTAACTTTGTTCTTGTAAAAAATTTACAAGATGGTGGCTTAAGTTGAGAAATAGTGATGTTTAACCCTCTAACTCCCTGAGGTGATTAACATGTAACTTCTCACTGTAATATCCTTACATTATCTAACAAAGAGGTAGTGAGAATACCCAAACCTGTGTAGCGTGTAGTAGTAGTTATCCTAATCTAACATCAAATTCTCACAACTACTTTACAAGGAAGTGTGTAGCAGCTATAGGGAAGATTTAACAATCAGATCTTGGGAGTAAAAGGGATAATGTAGAGTTGAAATAGAGGAACTGTCCACTTTTTTGTGAGGGGGGATCCTATGGTATTTAGCAGTTAGCAAATAACATTGCCCTCAGTCATCTGCCCTGTGAATCTGTTCATGATTATTATTAGCATTGCTGCTGTGTAATGTTTTTAATGGTTGAACAAGTTAAACTTAATTAAGACCCCTTTTGTTTTTCTTGCAGGTTATTCTTTAAGTAGGGTATTTGATGACTTGTTACAGTTCAATTTTACCTCAAGTTAAACTTAATTAAGACCCCTTTTGTTTTTCTTACAGGTTATTCTTTAAGTAGGGTATTTGATGACTTGTTACAGTTCAATTTTACCTCAAGTTAAACTTAATTAAGACCCCTTTTGTTTTTCTTACAGGTTATTCTTTAAGTAGGGTATTTGATGACTTGTTACAGTTCAATTTTACCTCAAGTCGGTGGAGCGAGGTGCAAACTGGATCTTCTAAACCTGTGAGTGGCTAATTATTCTTGGTTTGCCAGTCAATTCCTCTTTCAACCGTTACACCCCAACATCACTGTGTAGATTCTCCCTACTGTTCTCAACACATTTGCTAAGGTGCTGACAAGGAGAATTTCTTTAACAATCAAGTCAGAGCTTCTTTAGTTGGTGATCATTTCCTTTATTTTTGTAGCAGAAGTGTTTGATTCAACTGTGATACTGCAAGGAGCAATTAGATGCTAATCCCTCGAAGGGGTTAATATTCGTGTGTCATTTTTTCCTTTTTTTTTTTTTTTAGGTTGGGCGATTTTCTCACTCTGCGAGCCTGTATCACGACAGCATGGTGCTATTTGGGGGCGAATTAGAAAATGGGAACCTAACCAATGAACTTTGGTTTTACAACATTACTCTTGGAAAATGGACAGAGCTGGCTGTGAATGATGCTGGAAAGCCACCTCGTTTGGCAGAACATACAGGGACAATAGTGGATGATGAACTGTATATTTTTGGTGGTAAGTGTTGGGTGACAAACAACCTTTTGATACAGTACAAAGTACAGATGAATTTCTCACAAAGGATCTCTTTTTCAAACTAGGTTGTAGCGTACAACTTGACCAAAATAGTTACCTGAGCATGTCGCTTCCTCTAATTGACAAAATTAACGACGATGATTTCCAGATTACATGACTACATATAAATCCCTTTAACTCCAAAAAAAACCCATTTTGTGTGGGACTCTATCGCCCTCCTTCATCTAATACTATAATCAAGAAATTGATAGATATTCTAGTCTTCTCAGATAAGGGCGAATAAACCATAGGGTTTAAGGACGAATAATCCTGCAGGGTTAGGGGTAGGAGACGTTAGTTTCCCATGCACAAGATTACTGTGTCATGGATGTCCTCTCCTGGGCTGGGATGGGTGGGAATTGGCCCTGAAAAGCCCCCATGGGGAGTGGTCAACTAACGTATGTATGCATGTATGTATGTATGTATGCATTGATGTATGAATTGAAAAAACACATGATTTCCTCTTAAAATGAAGTCTTTTGATTGATTGAGTGATTGATTAATTAAGTACAAATATCTTTAAACTCATACCAAGAGACCATTCAAATCAATTTCAATTGTCAATTGATTATAAAAGTAACTGTTGGATATTTTCCTCCTAAACAGGTCGAACTGTTACAGACCCATTTTCCTCAACCATGTATTCATATTCTTTATCCAACCATAGTGGTTGGAAGAAGGTTTCATATAACAGAGGGAATGAAGCAAAGCTGCGCATGCTGGGTCACTCGGCAGTTTATTATGCAGATATGCGCTCTCTTATCATTTTTGGTGGATTTGTTCCCTTTATTCCAAGGTAATATAGTAATATTTATTTCACAGTTTTATTTTATATAAACATTACTGTTATCAAAATTTTGTCTAAAATTTCAAATTTTGTTTTTCTTCTCTATAGTTAGAGAAAGCATTAAGTTTAATTTGTCCAAAAAAAAATCCCAAATCTTAAAAAGAACACAAGATATGGCTAGTAATTCAGCTAAGTAAACACCCACAGTTTTGTGTTAAAGTGCCTTTGCCAAGACAAAGACTGTTAAAACTTTTGTTACTTTCTGATTCTATACTTTCTAAGCTTTACAGTGGTGTTAAGTTTTCCATGGTTTCTTTTGAAGTAATATGTGTACGGTGATTTCCTCAGAAGGCACCCTATTTGTTGACAGTAACAAACAATCTCCAGCTTTGTGGCCATTTGTCTTTTCTGACTGACTTTGTTCCTGTCTTTTAATTATTAGGAAAAGTAGTCAATCCAACAGACTTCTTGCATTTCATCTGGATCTTCGTGTGTGGTCTTCAATAGATGTAGATGTAAATGGTTTAGTCCCAAGAGGTCGTGCATTTCACTCTGCAGTGTTGATTGGGGACTATATGATAATTTATGGTAAGAGGAATATCTTAGATCTAGGTTAACTTTTCATACCCTAACAATAAACAATTCAAGCTGCTAGTTACCATTATGATGATATTAACCCTTTAAATCTTTAGCGTGATCATTATCTGATTTCTCCTGACAGTAAAATTTCTGTATCATTCATTACAGTCATGAGAATAGAAGGAATGATCACCAACCTAACAAGCTTTGATTGTTAAACAAATTCTCCTTGTCAGTACCAAAAGAAATTTGTAGAAAAGAGTGTAGAGAATGTAGATGTTGATGTTATAGGGTGTAAAGGGTGAACAGAGAACCACTCCACTGCTGAGTGGAAATCAGTCTTTGTTGTCAGTTTTGTTTTTGTCATTATTGTTATTGTTTGAGAGGATGGTGTGAAGTACACTGATGCTCTTGTAATTTGTTTTTTGTTTGTTTTATCAAAAAAACTAGGTGGAAATGTTCATGAACATTACAATGAAGAGATTTGTTATGACAACAAAGCTCTGTTTTACAACCTGAAATGCAACAAGTGGATTCCAGCATCAACATTTGATGCTCTTTCTCCTTCTGATGGAATTCCTCAACAGGGTCGATTTTCACATTCAGCTCTTCTGCGAAATGGAAGCGTCATGCTTGTGACTGGTGGCTTTGCTGGGTTGCCACTTGGGGATGTCTTGGGCTATAAATTACCAGTTGCCATAGCAGCAAAGAGCACTGCAGGTGGACACTGTGGTGGCCATAGTACACAGAAAAGTTGTCAGGAAGACCCAGAATGTGGGTGGTGTAGTACATCAACAGAGTGCCTTAGCAGTGATCTGTCAGCAAATTGTTCAGGGATTCTGTCACAGGGCTCTTGTCGCGAGCCCTGTACTAGTTATTCACAATGTAGTAGTTGTCTGTCATTTGGTGGTTCTCAGTGTGGCTGGTGTGTACAGGACAGTAGGTGTTACCCTATTAACTCACCAACAGGTGCCTGCCAGATTGTCACTGACAGCAACAACAGAGAGAAAGTCAGAGGCTGGTGGGGTAATGAAGGACAATTTCTCACATCATTAAACCAGTGTAAAACAATGGATTTTCCACCTGGTCTGATAGTTGTGGAGTACCGAGAGGTCCCAAACATTACCTTTCCTGACGCTGTAAGAATTATCCCAGAATCAAAGACGGAAATTTTACATCTTACCATCAGAAGTAACCACTTGAGAGCCCGTGTGACTGAGATGATTGGCTTCGTTTATCCATTTAAGTTCAAAACAGCACCTTGGACATCGTACACATTGTCTCTTGTACTTGATAATATTAAAGATACAGAAGCAAAGCTTTGGCTGAGCACTGATGAAACTGAATCAAAGGTGGTGAGTACACCTCAAGTTACTAGATTTGTAGAGTCAAACACTGGTTCAACATTGGAAATTGCAAAAAATCAGAAATTTTTTTACAAATGTCATGCCGAAAAGCACAATGGTCCATTTTACAGTTGTGTGCTTGGTTGCCAAGCCTTTGAACAGGAGTGAGGCTAAGGGTGACCTTATTATGATACAAATGTTGCTGCTTTTCAGATGTAAATTACTTTGTTCTAGTGCTAACTAGATACTGGTTTTGGAACTTGGAACTTGGAACTTGTACTCTCAAATAGCTAGGATAACACTTGGAGATATAGAATAACTAATTTGTAGTGCTAATAATCTACGATAAATATGTGAAGTCTAAAAGAAACAATAAATGTAAATAGTTCAAAATCTTTTCAGGTGGTTCGGGGTCTTCATGTTCCGAATGTCCCTTATGGCTAATGATTTAAAAGAAGTAATGTTCTCAGCCTGGACTGCTTGAGTTTACAGTTTATTCCATCTCACAACAAGGTCACCTTCAGCCTTACTCCAAATCAAAGGCTTGGCAACGACGTACACAACTGTAAAATGGCCTATTGGCATGAAAATGATAAACTTGGAACATTTTCTATAAACAAAATTTTGCAAAAGGAGAAGTTTGGTCTTTTTAATCAAGGGTGGCGTCCTTAAGTTTTTAACTCCCAAATGTGATTTACCTATAACTTCTCATAATAATTATACGTACATTATCTTGCAAACAGGCAATGAGAATACTCAAACTTATCATGATTTAGTTATTATAGAGATGTGTGCGCTCTGATTGGTCGAGGATTGCGTCATATCTCTCTATAATCACCTTGCGCAAGATGATTATATTAGGAGGGCTAAATTTCAAAATTGCTGCCTCACGTTTTGTGAATGTTTCCGAGGAAGTGATTAACACGATGGAAGAATATTGAATTGCAAAGAGCACAAAAGATGCTAAAAGATTGGCGGGACTCTTTTCAAAAGAAAGATTTGAAGTTTTTTGCTGATCGAACTAAATAAACCTGTTAAAGCTGCTCGCTTATCCTCAAACAAGTAATCAACACCAAGGCTGTACTCTAAGAAAAATTGAAGAGAGCCCAGTGCTCAGAAACTGTGAAATCCAGGGTGCCCAGCATATGCTTTTTATGAAAAAACTAAGATTCCTGGGTCGCCCAAGAACAAATGTAAGGCGCCAGGGTCCACCGGGCGCCGCTAGACCACAGCCCTGACTGGACACAATTGTTTACAGAATTTACTAAAGAATTCGAAAGTACCACAATTATACAAAAAAAATTATTTACCTCTGGCTTTGAACACTATTGAACAATCCCCTTGGCTTCATCCCGGGGATTATTCAACAATTTCCACCTTACCTTTGGTCATGCGTGCTATGCTTCGGTGCATAGCACGCATGCGTGCTATGCTTTGGTGCATAATTGTTAAATAACACCACATTCTCGTTATTAATTTACAAGGTGGGAAATGTGAGTCGCTAGCAGGGCTCGACACTAACTTTTCAACTTACTAGCTAAGGGACTTATGACAATTAATGTCGCGACAATTTCAGCTTGTTTAATTGCCAGTTTGGCTTGTGGAAATCGAAAACCACCAGCCAAAACTGAATTTCTACTACTCTGTGGCTGGTTGTCACCGTTTTTGTCGAACCTTGGCTAGGGGGGAGAATTAAAATTCTGATCTTGGGAGGTAAATGGTTCAAGTTTCTTTTGATTTACAGTTTTTTATTTTTTTCGACTCTTTTTTTTTTCCACCAGGAGTTGGTAGCTCACTGTACAAAGTCGGGAACTCAGCAATGCACAGCTGTAGCTCGGCGTAGTAACAATCAGCCCCTGTTCCCGTCTCCATCTGAAGGAAAAAAATATTATCTTAGAGTTGAAGTTGACCAGAGTGTAGACTCTTCTGTGGATTCTCGTGTTACGCTGAGGTGGAACCGAACAGATTCCCTATATTTAACAGTGGTAAGTTCTTTATTTATTTATTTATTTATCGGCTGGCGCAGTTAAGCTTTAAACAGAGGCCTGTATAAACAATAACAAAGAAAGACCACAACACCACGAGGTATATTCCCCTCTCTGTGAGAAGTGTGCGGGTTCTTTAACATCCCCTGCTAACCAGTACAGAGAAGCTACAGAATACTGGGCCTACGGATTATTGTCCTTACCCAGACAGGAATGTCTAACCGTTTGCAGATGTTCTAGCTAAAGGAGCACTTTCTTAAGACCTTGACTACTGGTCAAATCTGGGGCTCGAACCTTCGACCTCCCGCACGGCATTCCGGCGCTTTACAACATGAGCTAACCAATGGCAGTCAAGAGTTCTTTCAGTATTTAACTCAGTGAGCCCATCGTCCAGGTCAAGTGAGGGTCACACTTTCATATTTTCAAATAAGACGCTTTTGCCATTGGTGATCCTAACACCGTGCAGGATGTTTGTTATGTGTGAACCTGGTCTCTGGCCAGACTGGCAATTTGTTCCTGTTCAGCTCAGTGGTAGAGCATTTGGACAAAACAGAAAAGAAAAGGTGTTTCTTGCCAATATTATATTCTTCGTAATATGTTTACTATAGCTAACACGGCCATGCATTTTTCTGAGGTCAAAGTGTGGCTCTAAACAACCTCATATCAGCGACACCTGATTAACCGCCTCCCAGTTAGCTCAATGGATAGAGCGCTGGACTGATGTGCGGGAGGTCGAGGGTTCGAACCCCGGCCGGACCAACACTCAAGGTCTTAAAATAATTGAGAAGAATATGCTGCCTTTCTATAAAATCAAGAAATGGTTTAGATATTCTAGTCTTTTCGGAAAGGGACGAATAAATGGAGGTCCCGTCTCCTGCAGGGTTAGGGGGTAGGAGACGTTAATTTCCCACGCACGAGATTACTGTGTGATGGATATCCTCCCCTGGGGTGGGATGGGTGGGTTGTTGTCTTCCATTCATGCATGAGCCTCTGGCTTGAGCAATATGGGTAACCATGCCCCACGTTAAGACATGAAACTGTGATTACTATTACTATTACCTCATCTCCCTAATTCTCGGCATAATTCTCAACGCCTAAACCAAAGATGGTACAGCAGTTGAAATAAGATCGTTTTTCCCTTCCTCAGCCTATAACTGCACAGTTCCTCCAGCCATACGCCAGTTCAAATGATAATTGTTCCGCGCACAAGACTTGTCTGGCCTGCATGGCAGATGCATCATGTGGATGGTGTGTGACAGCTTGCCTGTCACGCAGAGCCCCCTCTGGTTTATGTCAGGACGGTGTTGGAAATCTAAGAAATATTACGTTAAATGTGACTGAGTGCACCTTGTGTTCTGACCACGTGGACTGTCAATCTTGTGTGCAGGTATGTATGCAAAAACCAATGTTGTTGCATGTTACGTTTTGTTTTGTTTGAAACTGCCTGTGCAAACTTTGAGTCTTTCCCTTTGTTTTAAATGGCTCTGACGATCACTTTGATTCGGTTTTGGGTCGTTCAATTCAAATGTGTTCTATGATATTTTAAGAGGTATCAGCTACAGCTTAATCGAGAAAACATGAACATGAAAGAAGGCAAGAGAACAGGTTTCTTTGCAATGTGCTGGAGACACTTTTTATCAAAAGCTGTTAATCACAGCTGACCAAAATGATTTACACGGTGACACACTTCCAGTCGTCCTCGTAGCTTGAAGGAGACTTTGCAGTATGCAATCCACACTGAAAGTGGCTACATTATGCGACAAGCAATAGGCCATTTTACAGTTGTGTGCTTTGTTGCCAAGCCTTTGATTTGGAGTGAGGCTGAAGGTGACCTTGTTGGGATGGAGACCAGTATCTAGTTAGCATGATAACAAAGTGATTTACATTTGAAAAGCAGGAACTTTTGAATCATAACGAGGTCACCCTTAGCCTCACTCCTGTTCAAAGGCTTGGCAACCCAGCACACAACTGTAAAATGGACTATTAAACTCAACCTTACTACAACAAGGTTATCAAATTTATTTTAGGCACTGCAACAATAATAAAGAATTAGTCCATGCTTGGCGTACGTATATCGAGTTATGAATGCTCGCGGGAAGTTTGGAGAGCACGAGAGAAGCGTAAGAGTTGTTAGAGACGTAGCCGAGAACATTTCTAGTTTCTTGTGTGACTTTGTTGTAGTAAGGTTGAATTTAATTGATAGTCCTTGGCAGTGCGTAGAACAGAATGGAGAATATACATACTGATGTAAAGGTGAAAAGGTTAAATATAATGTGGGTTCATTTGAAAAGGTTGGAGTTTAGAGACTTGACTGTGCGATTTGTCATTTTTAGGATGGTGGTTGTAAGTGGGCCAAAATATCAAATACTCTTGGTTGTTATCGCAAAGGAATTACTGATTCAGGAAACGCTATTCAGGAGTGCAATAGCCCTTGTCCAAGGTACTTAAGACAAGATTTGTGATGTGCCACATTCGTTTTAACCTTTGACCCCAATGAGTGACCAGCATCTAATTTCTCCTTACAATATCACCCCTGAATCACACACTAAGGTCAGGAGAATATAGGAAATGATCACCAACTGAAGAAGCTCTTGATTGTTAAACAAATTCTCCTTGTCAGCACCTTAGGAAATGTGTAGAGAACAGTGTGGAGAGAATGAATTCTGACGTTAGAGTGTAAAGTGTCAAATGTGATGGGTGGGGAAGTTAAAGTCGGCATTTGAGCCAAGTGGACGGTCAACGCTGATTAGATCAGTGGAAGGAAAAATCAACAGGGTGGGTGGGATGGGCGAATGCTTCACACAATAGATTATGGGTAATCCCTAAATTGTTGGGGAAGTCCATCGTACAAGTCAAAAAAATTAACAAAAATCAGTGAAAAAATTGGTGTCAGCACGCGGCACGGAACTCTGGAGGTGAGGCGCACAGTCTTTTACTTTCGCAACAGATTTCGCCAAAAAGAAGGAGCTTCTCGTAGTTTATTGACACAATCATTTCAAATCATGCAGGACTGAAGATCAACAGTTACAAAGAGTGCTTTGAACACCAACATCCAACCCAAATGTGGTCAAATTATATTAAAATGATATTACATGCGAGTTGTTTGCACTTGCGAAAATGACTACTGACCAAGAATGTCCGCTCAGCTCCTGCTGGTTAACTTTCATTTCACCAGAGTTTTTTGCTTCAAAAAAAATATTTCTTCTCTTTTCCAAATCTCAGTTTAGTTTAACCTTGACGGTGATGAACGATGAGAATTCTCTCTGAAAAATAGCAAAATCTGCTCTGTTAGATAGGCTTTAAGTCAAGTGTTTTTTTTTTTCTTTTCTTTTTTTTTAACAGTCGCAAAACCTGTAGTAGTTGTGTAAGTGACGATGTTGGATGTGCCTGGTGCGACAAAACCCAGAGTTGCTTTGTGTTTGGAACGTACACATCACGATATCCATTTGGACAGTGCGCTCACTGGATTGATAGGTCAGCTTAACCTTTTGACTCTAAGAGTGTGTAAACCACAAGACTGAATTGATCGACTTTAGTCAACGAATACTTAATCAGAAACTTCTAACAGTGACAGAATAAAACGGGGCGGCCACGCTTAGTAAAACAACACAACGAGTACATAGTGAGTACGAGTTTCGACATGGCGGCTCTCTCATGCACTCGAGCGCATGTTTTTTTAACTGTCTCTGCGCATGTGCTGAACGCACACCGCAGGTTAATAATATTGCGGTCTAGACTACTAGTCACCAGATTCCACAAAGAGTGACCAGCATCTAATTTATTCGGACAGTAACACCCCTGAATCAAATATTAAGGCTACAAGAATAAAGGAAATGTTCACCAACTAAAGAAGCCCTTGATTGTTAAACAATTTCTCCTTGTCAGCACCTAAGGAAATGTACAGAGAACAGAATGGCAAATACGCACATTGTTGTTAATATGAAAAGGGTCAAAGTAGCTGTCTTATAACATTTGGCAAACCCTGCCATGAAGAATAGGTTGCTGGATTGAGGAAATGACCTTCAGGGTGTGTTGTCCAAAAAACATACATTATTAGTGTGGGATCCAGGAGGGAGGGGTTTGGGGTTGGGACTCTCCCCGATCAGACCTGTTTGTTTTCTTTAAAGTTTGTCTTGGACCAGTGACCGCGTAGAACTTCTATACTTGAAGTTTGTGAAATGTTCCTATCTTGATATATCTTCTTCTTCTTCCTCTCCAAATAAAAGTCTTTTTTTCGTTTTCTATCTATGCTTCTAGCGGAGGACAGTGCTCTAACTGCAGTCAGTACGCAGCATGCAATGACTGTTTGAAGGACATAAGATGTGGTTGGTGTGGCAATGATTTTGATCCACGTATTGGAAGGTAAATGGTTGGTGGGAATATTTTTCTTCAGACCTCATTATTTCCAAAACAACAAGTTACTTCAGATTTATCGTCAAGCGCACTTGTCGATGGAGTACTGTAAAACCAAAACGAAAGCAATCACAACAGCCAATCAGCAAGGAAAATATCACCAGGAGCCAATCAGAACTCGAAGTAAAAACAAAAACTGCTTGAAACGCGGGAAAACGCGAGTGACCAAGTCGCGATTGGTGTCAGGTGTGAATCCGATTGGTTGAGAATGAAGAGCGAGTTTTCTGGACCAATCTCTTAACGAATTTACGCAAAACAAAGCAATCCGGGATCACTTTGACACACAATCAAGAATTGTTCTATCGCATTATCTTTTGATTATTTGTTTATTATCAAGACTTCTGCTGAAGAACTGGGACATCAAGTGAATCATTATTGAAAATGTGCTCATTTTTTTATCGTTATTATTTTTAAATGATGTATTTGTTACAATGCATATACGAAGTTCATATATTTTGAACTGCGGTATTAGATACGTATCATGCATGATCCTCGCAGCAGAGAGCGTTATTTATGCAATAGCGAAAATCAGACCTGAAAAAAATCAGGCCTGTACGGGATTCCAACCACTGACCTATGCGATACTAGTGCACTAGACCTCTGCACTAGTATCGCAGAGGTCAGTGGTTCGAATCCCGTACAGGCCTGATTTTTTTCAGGTCTGATTTTCGCTTTTGCATAAATAGCGCTCTCTACTGCGAGGATCATGCATCATACGTGATGTGTTTGTGCTTGTTTCTTTTTCCCATTTTATTTTATTTTTTTTTTTTTTGGTTAGATGTTTTGCTGGAGGGTTTAAGTCACCTGAAAATGGCCAGTGTTCTACCCTATTTCCAACGAACGGAAGGTATGGATTTTTTTGTTTACAACTTTTGCCTCAGAAAAGAACTATGTTATCTCAATTTAGTTTCAATTCTGTTTCCTCCCTCTCAATCACAATCCCCCCCCCTTTTTGAACATTTGTACTGTTCCTCTCTCTTACAAGTCTTTGTCACCTCGCCAAGGTTTTCAAAATTTGTCAAAAGATGGCGCCCGCTTGTTCTTTCAAATTCATATTGAGTCATCATGGTCCACACCACTGTGTGGGCAGAGCTGTGCGTTTATAGTATGACGAGTTGAGTTTTGCTACAAATCTTAGCTCCGTTGGAGGTAGTATGAAACGAATTCAAGCCGTTTTGAGTTATGAACTCTTTAGAACATTAGCGATTCAATTGAGTGTCAAAAAACCCAAACCAAAGTTATCACAGCGACAAATCAGAATAAAGATTCACGTCATCACCAGCCAATGAGGGCTTAAAGTGCAAACAAGCAAACTGCTTGAAGCGCGGGAAAACGCGGATGGCCAAGTTGCGACTGTGTTTAATTTTGCATCCTATTGGTTGAAAGGATGGCGCGAGTTTTCTGGACACATCACAAAGCGATGTTGAGCAATTCCTGATTACTTTCGACACTCAGTTAAAGAATTGTTATAATACTGTGGCAATTTAGTTGTTAGAATCAATTCGTTATTTATCATCCAAACGCTAATTTATAATTACTCTTTTGGTTATTTTTATAGCACTGTGTGGTCTTACTCAGAATGTCCAGATGTAGACGAGTGTAAGCTGGGCGTGGCTCAGTGTCATCCTAATGCATCGTGTGTGAACTTGCCCGGTTCATTTAACTGTGTCTGTAACAGAGGTTTCATCGGGGATGGTGTAACAGTTTGTAACAAAACGTAAGTTTGAACGAGGTTACTAGGTTTAAAGACACTGTTGCTCTCCTTTGACTGGCGAGTGGAATAATTATACATCACCTTTTCTATTTGCTTCGACACGGAGTTAACGCTCGAAATATCCGCGTCAGCTTTTCAAAATTCGCTACCTGGCAAGGTACTTAGCAGCGGAACGGGCGTGTTTTTCAGCGTTTTTCAAACGAGCGGGTAGCTACTTCTTAACCCCTGGGTAAAGGTGTTTGGGATTTTGATCTTTATTCCCAATATAAGGAGTTATTTCCATATAATTGCTTGTATCGCCTTTCACCGCTGGGGCCTGGGTTTTATTTCCGGACCAAACAGCCAATGTTAATATCCCCATTAAATTTATTTATATATGTACTTATTCATTTATTCCTTAGTTGGATCGCTGAAAGCTAAAATTAATGTTGCAAGGGTAATCGCGGTGTTTCTTTCCTTCAGTTGCTATCATGACTGCGGTGATCATGGTGTTTGCAGCGCAGACTTCACGTGTGATTGTAATCTGGGCTGGCTTGGTGAAAACTGTTCAATAGATTGTGGCTGTAATGGACACAGCGACTGTTTGAAAGGCGTTGGTATTTGTGACAAGTGTCAAGGTAAAGTTAATAGGGATAATTCCGGATAAATCGATATGGTTCTTCTGATAAGGATTGCGACGTTTAGACGACATATTCGTATGGCATCTTGCTCTTCTGCTATTCGTAGGTTTAATCAGCGGCGACTTGTGCGTTCTGATCATGTTTTCTTTCAGCTTTTAATATCGGCTTTTCGACGGCTCACCTGTTTTATATGTCTTGATAGTGGACATCTGTTATTGTGGAATTTCTTTTCGACTGTCCCTGTTGACGTTTTAGTGGCGAAGTCGTATGAGGAGCGCCTTTTTCTATAGTTTACCCTGTGTGAGTCGCAACAGGAATCGCGATCAATAAACTTTACTTCGCTCTTAAGCGCCACGCCATCTTAATAAACCGGTCAACAGCATACTTTTGCCTCACTGAGAATGGTATTTTAGTAGTCTCCGATGTGATAACAGCAGCGAACGGCGAATTTGCTCTGGCGAACTTGCTCCGACGATCTTGCGACGAAGGTTCAAATCCAGTCAAATTAGCCGAAACGTCGTTTCCGAAAACTGTTTCAACTTCGGAAAAAATTCCCAAAGCTTAACTGTTAATAATTAATTTTTTGTTGTTGTATATATTTTAGATTACACTTATGGTACACATTGCGAGCTCTGCGTTCCCGGATCATTTGGTAATGCAACCACTTCTAAAGGATGTAACCCATGTCAGTGTAATGGTCACGGTGATCCTGACAAGTATTTTTGCGACATGACAACTGGGCAGTGCTATTGTACTGATTTCACCATGGGGTTCAGTTGTGACGAATGTATGCAAGGACTCTTGGGAAATCCAAGGTAGGTTATGGTTTATAGAGGACGCGTGTTGTATATGAACTTCGTAATGGCTTTGTTCACCACAGAGTGTCTGTGACTCAGTGGTGGAGCATCGGAACTTATAATCCGTTGGTCTGAAGTTCAATTCCTCATGGAAACTCAGAATTACATCTTTGTCCCATACTCGCGACCAGACAAAAGACATCTTTTTCTATTTTTTTCGCCATGCGCAAAATGTACCATCTTTCATATTCTATTTACGTTACGGTTTGTCGGAAAATTTTAACGGGAGAAAAATACTTTAAAAACCACAGGTTTTTATCTCCACCATGGAAACGTATGCAGGAAACGACTTCGGCGTTTTTGGAGTCCTAAGAAATATTCATCTTTGAATTTAGTAAAAGCAACCCAATGACATGCCTGCCTACGCAAACCCACAGCCCGCTGTTCATAGTTTCTGGTCTGGTTACTGCCAAGAAATGGTTTTTTTTTTTTTTTTCAGTCACGAATGCCTTTTTGTGTGGCTCCTTATTAATCAAACAGATGGAAGATGTCTCGTTACAGCTAATAGGCCAGGTTGCTAAGCAAGAATCAAAATGGCGGCGCCCGCCCGCCTCACTGTCAGCACGTTTTAAGGCAATTTTCGATAAGTTATGTTACTACTTAGAATCTCAAGATGCAGCCAGTATCTACATTTAAACGTTAACATCTTCATTTAGAAAAATATTCTATAGTTTCTGGAGTATATTTCTCTCGGTGGAGGAGAACCTAGTGCAATCCGTACTCAGTAGCAGATAGAATTACTCTAACTTCAACTCTCAAACTTTAGGAATGGTGGCCTGTGTTTCCATGAATGTGAACGTCGCAGTATCCTCATTAACATCACGGAAGGTTTCATTTCAACTGAAATGGGTGCAGGAGTACAAAACAAGATGGAAGCCAGCTGTCTTTGGGTAATCTCTTCACTGAGTAACAGTAGCCATGATGTAGTGTATGGCCCGTCTCCCCCCCCTGTGGAAAATAGAGGGCACATCACCCTCACATTCAGGGAACTTCGCATCAGTTGTCTCACTGATCATGTTGAAGTGTACGATGGTCTTCCTCCTTTCCTTCTGGACGGTTCGTCGTCCGTCCAGTCATTTTACCAGCTTGGGTCGTTCTGCGATTGGAGTAAAAACAAGTTGAGATCCGTCACGGCCAAATTGGGGAACATGGTTGTACTCGTCAAGGTTGATTTGAGTTCAAATGCACTGTCCAAGGGTTTTAGTGCGAAGTTTAAAGTCAGGACGTGCCCAGATCTCTGTGATGGAAATAAGAAATGTGTGATGACCTCGCATGGGGAGCAATGTGTTTGTTTAGAGGGGTGGACAGGGGACGATTGTAACCAACAGTTGTGTCCAAACAACTGCAGTTTGTCGCTCGGCCAAGGGCGCTGTAATCAGGTAGGTGCAGCATGCTTTATTTAGGCAATACAACCTGCAAAAATTAAAACCCGCCAAAGTTTCATATTCTGTGTTTATTTTTCATTTCTCATTTATTTTCATTTATCCTTCCCTTACAAAAACTAATGCTCCTAATTTCAAAACAGCCTGCAAACAACGGTTGTGCTATCGCTGAAAACAAGTGCATCATTTTCACTGTTTTTTTTTTTTTTTTTTTTATTTATCCGAAGAGATAACAGATTTTCATGAAACACTATTGGCCAGTTTGGATGGAATTATTTCTTCAGTGTTTGCATCGAGAAGATCCTCATGTAGAAAGGAAGAAATTTCTTTGTTGGCCTCCATACCTCTTCTGACATTTGTCGATGTTGTTACTCTTTTTTAGCCTGAGACCAGACCCTCAATATAAGAGCTGCCAGGCGCGCGTTTCTCCATCCGCGGGAGGATTGGAGACGAGTCGGAGAAAGTTTTGCCGGGGATCCGCTACCAATAGTGCAAGACCCCTTCCAGATCTCTCGCCGACTCGCATAGCCCCAGGCCTAATTCTTTCCTACGAGCGGAGAAACACTTGCGCCGAAGCGCCAGATCTTTACCATGCGCTGTTAATTAACATAGCTGAAAAATAAATAGGTGTGCCACAGGGCTCGATAGTTATGGTAGCCAACTAGCTACAGACTAGTAAAATTTAAGCTTTAGCTGGTGGTTTTCGATTTCCACCAGCTAGTTTGGTTTGTAAACAAACTGCAATTGTCGTAATATCTAAGATGTCACTAGCCACTTGGCTAGTAAGTTGAAAAGTTAGTGTCGAGCCCCGTCCGCTGGGGATTTAGTAAGAATTTTAACAGAGAAGGGGGGGGGGGGGGGGCACCAGAACGTCACATGAGAGAGTCCCGTGGACATGCATCCCCGTAAAAATTTGAAATTCAACCCCCGAAGACTTTTTTAGAAGACGGTTGTTACCGTTGACATTCTTCTCAAGTAAGACAGGGAAAGCAATGCACGTACATGAAATATGATGAAGCAGCTGGGCAAAGTCCTATCTCCAACGGGTCAATTTACCTGGTGCCCGGCCCTTAATGAAACCCCTGGGTCTGAAGTGCTTGTTACTGCACTTTCATCTACAGATTGTCGGAAGCTGCGTTTGCTCCAGTGGATTCGCCGGCCCCGACTGCAGTCAAGTCGTCACTCCTGGTGATGGGGTGTGGGAGGTCATTGGTGGACCACACCCTAACAGTAGTACCAATCGCTTGGCTCGCATGGGGCACACCATGGTGCATGGACCAGGAGTTTTGTTAGTGTACGCTGGTTATTCCTTTACCTACGGACTGTTGGACGATCTTTATAGTTACAATTTAACCTCCAATACTTGGTCAATTGTGGAAGTGAATCGCATTGACGCGACAGTTCCCTCTGCTCGATATCTTCACTCGGCTGTTTTTCATACAGTAAGTGTATATAGAATACTTCATGGAAAGTGCGCGCGTACGGTGTTTACACATGAGTTGTGGCGTATCAGAAATCAAAAAAGTGAGCGAAGCGAACGAGTGAGATTTCTGATACAAAACAACGAGTGTGTAAACACCTTACGCGCGCACTTTCCATGTGGTATTATGTTTGTTATATACATACTGAGATTGAACACCCTCCTTAAATTATGAAAAGCTTTATTTAAACAAATGTGGTCAAACAACAATCACTGAAAAAAAGCAGCTTCGTAAAAAGGGAACGAGCTCAAATAAAATCCAAAAGTTATGAATCGTGGATAACGAAACGCTTTTCACTCATGGCTTTCGCCGAGACAGGAACTTTCAACATTAACGATGGAAGAAGTGCGACTAAAAACTATTTGCTCGCGGTGTACGAAACCGCGCCAACCAGCCTTGAATGAAAACTTCAACTTTCCGAACGGCTCGCACGTGAAAAAACATGATACGCGGCTCCTGATTGGACGTATCGCTTTTCTCACATGTGGGAAAAGCGATACGCAACATTTGATTGGTTTACATCGGTTTGCGAACGAAAATTTACTCTGCGGCTTTTCAGTGTGTAAATCTCAGTATGTATTTAGTAAAGTAATTTAGGGTGAGTGAGGCGTCATTGTAACTAAGGTTGTTGTGAGTTGACTATAAAAATTGAAAGATCGCTTTGCTAAAAACAGAGGTTAAACACGAAAATACAGTGCTGTCACAAAACTTTGCAATTTGTTTCTCTGAAACGCCTAGATTGCAATTTGTTTCGTCCTCACCCTTGGAAAAAAATCAAAACGCCGTGTTATGCTTAGAAAAGTTAACGAGGTGTATCGGAGTGCTTTTCTTTTGAGTGTCGTACAACCAAAACCAAAACCAAAGCAATTGCAACGGCCAATCAGAGGAAAGAAAAATACCTTGAAGAACCAATGAGAGCTCAAAGTAAAAACAACCAAACTGACTAAAGCGCGGAAAAACACGGGCGATCAAGTCGTGACTGGTTTTCATTTTGCATGTGATTGGTTGAGAAAGTGGCGCGATTTTTCTGGACCAATCACAGAGCGACGTAAAACAAAACCAAAGCGATCCTGGATTACTTTCGGCCCTGAATTGAAAATTGCCCTATCACCAATTTGAAAATAGAAAGTAACATCCAATGAACTAGACAGTTTGATAGATTTTTACTGGTTATATTAAGAGCTGTGTACCTAAATTTTATAGGACGCTATGCTGATTTATGGAGGAGAAACTGACAATGGAACTGATGATTCCCTATGGTCATTTAACACGACAACACTCAGTTGGAATAAGGTAACTTTCCTTAAAGAAGGATGCGCGGGAATTGACGCCAATTCTGTTTCCGTCCAAAATCTTTTTCACAACACTCTGGAAGACTGAATACTGTCAGTTGCAACATCTCGCTAGAGCAAAGTGCTTATTTTCCCCTCTCATCAGTGCCCTTGGATTACGTGCCTTCCTATTTACTTTATCAGAGTGTATCTTACCAAAGAAAGAGGGAGAACAAAAAAATTTTGAAGAGGATGTCCTATTGGAACGTCACTGTGGCGGCTTTTTTGCTTTCTGCCCGCAGTGTATACATTAATAGAATATCAAGCAATTTACAATCTTGAACATTATGACGGTCGAAGTTCTGTGGTTTAAATTAACATGCTCTTCCTCGTCCGATGTTGTAGTATTGCGCTACAAAATATAGAATTCAACAATGTGTAGACAAGGCAATCTTAATCTTGAAGGAAGGTTGATGTTGAAGTAACCAAAAATATTTTGCTCCAGAGAAATGCTGTACTTAAGGGGGCAGTGTGGCCGAGTGGTTAGAGTGTCGGACTCGTAATCCGCCGCTCCAGGGTTCGAGTCCCACCCTGACCACTGGATTTGTTTCACGGTAGCCCCTTGTTCAGATCCTTGGCCACGCTTGTAAATAGCCAACTGGTTTGCCTCCGGCCGGTTGGGTTTCTTAATGATGTTCTTAATGATGTTATGTTCAATTTAGACCATTTGTTTCATTTGTTTGCAAGGACCACAATGGAAGCTACAGGTTCACCAGTAATTGTGTAATCCTATTAAAAAGACTTTTTTTTTTTTATTTTTTTTTATTTTTTTTTTTTTACTGTCCCAAACAGCTCTATCTGAGAATGTAGATTTATCCAAAGCTAATGCTTTTGTTTCTTTTTCACTCCTCCAGTTGACTAGTAGAGGCCCCAAGGTGGCAGGTCAGACTACAACTCTTGTAGGAGATGATATTTATATCATTGGAGGTTATGACCCCATCATGGGCTTCAGCGAGAGACTTTACAAATACAATGTGATCACTAAGGCGTGGACGAACTTGGCAACGAGCGGACCCTCCCCAAAAGGTTTGTATTGATCACAGTTGTTTTTGTTTCAGGGACCAGTCATTATTTTCCACCTGTGGGGGAAGGGGCGGGGGGGGGGTCGAAGAGAGGGTCAGAGGATTTTGGGAGGGATCACATGGTTTTCAGGGGAAGGTATCACAGGGTTTTCGAGCGAGGCGGAGGAGGATCAGTCGTTGCCATCAGATTATGGATAGGGGATTATGGAAAATAACTGCAAATTGCCTTCCAATAGTGGGGGGGGGAGGGGGGGAGACTCAAGAATGTTACAGCGCCTGATGGAAAGATCAGGTAACATTTGTGATACGATCAAAATCTTCCGACCCCCTCCCCCCACCCCCCACCCCCTCTCCACTTTTTTATGACTAGGTATTGTAAAACCAAAACCAGAACCAAAAAAATCACAAAGACCAATCAGAACAACGAGATTAGATATCGGTTCTGGGTTTGCGTCTGATCTGATTAGAAAATGCCGCGAGTTTTCTGGACGAATCCTCGACAGTGGAGAAGTAATACCAAAGCAATCCCGAATTACTTCGATACATCCAACTGAAAATTGTTCCAGAAGGCAAAGTGATTTTTTTTTTGTTTGTTTGTCTGTTTAGGTGTGTACGGCCATTCTGCTCTGCTTTACACCACGTCCAGCAAGTCATTCATTTTGGTTTTTGGTGGATATCGATTCAGGGTTCACTCAGTGGACGCTTCAGATGAGCTTTACTCCTTTGATCTGACATCAAAGAAATGGAGCATTTTGCAGCCTTTGCCGTCCAATGAGGTAAGTCTTGTGAAATCCAACTTACTCTGTCTTTTATGCGAACGAAGATATCAGATAGACAAAGAGTTCTTCCGACGAGGAATTCTTTAAACCATAATTACGTTAAGTTTTTATGGAGAAAGTTTCCTTGAAAACGTTTTCCAGGTGAAATGGCAATGTCAAAGGGCGGTGTCAAAAGGCAATGTCTTGTCAATGTCGAGCTTGTAGTCTCGATTTCCGCCCTATTCTCCGGTCCGGTCGTAGATGCTCGCGAGATGTCGTCGGAGGAGCGCGGGCCCATTTGCCGACCAGCAGCTGGTATTCGAGACTACCAAACAAGTTTGGCCTCGTTTGCAAGCAATTTCGATTTCTACAAATTTTGTGTGTTTGTTTCTCTGTCTTATTTACAGAATATTACAAGCTGTTGAAAGCTCTGTCGTGGTGAAATACTTTTTACAAGGGAACATTTTTCATCATCTGTTATTTTATCGTGATTGTTGGTTACAAATTGTTACCTTTCTTACCCACCCGTACGGAACGAAAGTTTTTTTTACAGAAAAGAAGATAAAAGTGCTGCGTGTTTTTCTTTACTCCTGCTCCTGTCCTATTTTTGTAGCCGAGTCCGAAATACTTTCACTCAGCAGTCATCAGGGATGATGTCATGTTTGTCTACGGAGGAAGGAGTAACACGTCGCATCAGTTTTTCTCGCGTCAACTTTGGTTATATAATGTTAAATGCAACTATTGGCATCTTCTCTCAGGTATTATTCATCATTTGTCTTGTTTTGAAGCTCATTTAAATCACATCAACTCATTATGGCTTTTGCCGTTCGCTTTTCTATCTGCTGTCGGAAAATTACCGAAATCGCGATAATTACAACAGCCAATCACAAGAAAGGAAAATATGAAATGGAACCAATGAAAACGCAAAGCTCAAAAAAGCGGAAAAAAACGGCGGGACGACAAAATCACGATTGGATTTAGTTATGTTCACCAAAATCCATAGCAAATGGATCCTTGTAAACGGTCAGTTGTTACTTATCTTTTTTTTCTTTGTAATGTGTTTTCTTTTAATTTCCAGAGAAGAATTTGGTCGGAAGTAAACCTGACGGGCTTTTGTCTGCTGCTATGGTTCAAATTGCTGGCAAATTTTACCTTTTTGGAGGATTCAATGGTCAAACACAGCCAGACCTGTTTAGACTCACTCTTCCTATTGATCTGTGCCAAGGTTATACTTCCAAAGAGAACTGTACTGCAGTTAAGACCTGCAGCTGGTGTGAACTGCAGAATGTCACGCAAGGGGGCAACGACACCTTACTCACTAATAACAGTGCGTGCTACTCCGTAACGTCACCTCTACCAGCTATCTGTCACGCTGAAGCAAATGTCACGCAGGTATAGTTCCTGGTTTCTTCTGAATCGCGGTTGCAGAAACTCGACTCGAGTTTGGCGGATTTCTTCGAGCTTTCAAAGTTACAATGAATTTTTTTGTACGAAAATTTGCCAATGGCAGTTTGCTTACAAAAATTTACAACGGACCAACGGTTTGGCTGATAAATCGAGGAACTACGTAAGACGCGACGGACTGATCTGACTAACCGGCTAACGGACCGCTGTCATTATTATCTGACCGGCTAGACCGATCTCTTGACCGACGATTGAACTACTGGTCTCAACTGACTGGTTCGACTCTTTCGCTGACCATCTCTTAATGGGGTCTGACAGAGAAAACTGATTCACCACTAAGAGACTTGAGACTAACAATCTCTGGATCATGAGGTCTGGGTCATAGTGTTGTGGTCTAAGACAGGAAACTTGACTCACACAATGCCTCTCTCTCTCTTTCTCTCTCTCTCTCTCTTTCTCTCTCTCTCTCTTTCTCTTTCTCTCTCTCTCTCTCTCTTCAACCCAGTCTCTCTCTGGCATCCCTTTCAAGAGGAACGGTAATACTCGTGGTCGCTTCTTGCCACAGAAACTGGGATAAAATCCGGCTGGACGGGATTAGCATCTAGGCTGAGCCGACCTAACTTTGTTTTTTTGCTTCTCTTTTTAATTGTAGGTCACACTTTACAATGGTACAGACTGTTCTGATCCTTCAGATCGCGCGTGCAGCTCATTCTTCTCATGCAGCAAGTGTCTGGCATCTTCAATCTACACAAATTTAAATCCAAGCTGTAAGTGGTGTGTTGGTTGTAGTACGGGTGGGAAATGCATTGAATTGTCTGAAAAATGTAGTGATGCGCACCCCTGCGCCCGAGACTCGCAACAGGCGCAATTAAACTCAGATGTCTGCATTCCGAACAATTGTGAAGCGACTTCGTGCTCGGCTTGCATTGACTTGCAAAACCAGTGCGTATGGACACCGCAGTTAAAATGGCAATCTGAGGTTCGATTGACTTTTTCAAACAATCCCTATACATTCAGTTGGAATTGCTGGGGAAATCTGCGGCCCGAAGATATCGAAGTTATCGGTATTAGGGCTGTGAAAACAAGCTCCTGTCCCCAGCCGTGCACGGCTCACAACAGCTGCACCGCCTGCCTCTCTTCACCAGGTTAGTTCAGTGACAGTGTTGTATGGCTCTCGACAACGCCATGCCTCAGGCGTTCTGTCTGAAAAACGAAGCGCGTTAGTAAACAGCGCAAAAGTAGCGGAGGAGTAAAAATACCAAGAGAGGCTTGGCCGGGTCGAGTGACGTAATGAACTCGTTCTTCACCCGACACGACCTGACTCGACCCAAACCTTCCCTCGCTTTTTTCACTCCTCCGCCACCATCGCGCCGTTTGCCATATCGCTCCTTTAACTGACAGGCTAGCTCTTGTGCGCTGTCCTTGTATTGCTGACAAGCCTCATGTATCTTGCCATTGCTTATGCCTTAGTAATTGAAAGCATTATGCTTATGCCGTAGCGTTTAGTGACAGTGGTTAATGGTAATTATGAGCGTAATGACACTAATGATATAACCATAAAGTAATTATACCCTTTTATTATTATTATAGTAAAATGATAATTACATAAGCATAGTATAATTATGCCAAAGAGTAAGATTACTTATCGTTTAGTAAGATAAAAGTGCGTAATAAACTGCTAAGTGTAAGAAGATTGTCTTAAATTGCTTATATACTTTAATGATCTCTAATCAAAACGAGAGCGTTTCAATGTGTCACTGGACCATCCTGGAGAAATTTTTGGAGTTTAATACTAGCCGTGTGAATGTAATTCGGTTTGTGATAAAACGGCCGAGCGACTCAGAGTCATTTCAGCCAGAGCCAGTAGGTGACGGTTAAAATGACTCTGAGTCGGGCCCAAAACATTATTATGCTCGTGAACATGATGACTTAGTGATTTTTAATAAGTGATTACCAGAAAATATATTTTTTTAATTCAATCGCCATGTTAGAATGGGTTATTCATATACGTAGATGGAAGAAAAGCGTGAAGGTTCAGAATACTGGAAGCAAGACAACTTAACGATTTTCATGTCCTCTCAGGTGCCGATGGCGCTTGGAAGGAATGTGTCTGGAGTGAAACTTTAGGGAAGTGTTTCTCTCCGTCCGCCCTGCCGCTCATCTGTTTAGCAGGTCGCTGCGGACGAGTGTTGCGGGGCTCGTCAGCGAACTGTATGGGAAACTGCATCGACAACAGTCAATGCTCCAGTTGCTTGAGTAGTTATGACTGTGGCTGGTGTGGGGAGTATGGAACAACAGGAGAAGGGAAATGCTTTGAGGGAGGATTGCAAGGTCAGTGTGATAATAGTTTTGATTTTAACATTTGGTGTGTGCACTTTGAGAAATTCTAGAATCTGATTGGATGGTTACAGTGCGTTGATGGCCAAAGACACTATTAGAGAGACTTAGCACCGCGTTTGCGTGAAACGGCAAACGTCAGCTTGCCCTTTCACGGTTCACGTAAAATACCGGGAACTTTGCTGCTTTAGCTTCACGTTAGCTCACGTCATGGTGGATTTGAAGGCGCTCTTTTATGACTTAAGAAATAGTTTTGGTGCCCTTTTTCCGGCTATAACTTCTACTCTGAGAAAAAAAGTGAAGAAAATCTTCTGTACACGGCAAACGGGAAACAGGTCACTTGCACTTAGAAACGGCAAAGCGCTACCGGCAAACGTGAAAAAATGGCGGGAAAAACAATGTCATGTGGTAAACACGGTGCTAAATCTCCATGTCACGTGTTTATGATGACGTTCTTCATTGATTCACATTCTACTGGAAACTTTTACCAGTACTTCACTCTTAAGTTGTATAGGCAGTAGAGAGATTTAGCATCGCGTTTACGAGAAACGGCAAACGTCAGCTTTCCCTTGCACGTTTCACGAAAAATTGCGTGAACCATGCTGCTTTACCTTTGCGTGAGCTCACGTCTTGGTGGATTTAAAGGCGCCTTGTATTACTTACAAGGAATAGTTTTGGTGCCCTTTTCCCGGCAATTTACTTCTACTCTGTGAGAGAAAAAGTGAAGAAAATCTTACGTACACGAGAAACGCGAAACAGGTTACTTTCACGTAGAAATGGCAAAGTGCAACCGGCAACCATGAAAAATGGCGGGGAAAACCAGGTCACGTGGTCACTCTTCCCGTTCACGTTTCACGCAACCGTGGGGCTAAATCTCTTTGACAACTGAAATGTTAACATTCTAACGGCTCCTTTGTTATTGCGCTTAACCCTTTTACCCCTAAGAGTGGTTGGTTTTTAATTTCTCTCTCACTATCACCCTTGCATCAAATGTGATGGTCGCGAGAATAAAGGAAATGATCACCAATTCAAGAAGATCCTGTTTATCAAACAAATTCTCTATGGTTCTCGGTATCATATTTTACAACAACAACAACAACAACAATAACAATCTTTATTTGTACTCCCTTACCTGTGTCAAGTTAAAAAACATTATTGAAAATAAATAAGAGTACTGGCTGTCTGGAATAACCGTAGGGGCTAGCGGAGCCAGGCAGCTGTATTATTCAACCGGCAGATAAAGCAATATAATCCTACAAAATTAACTCCTTTATTAAATGACGTGTAATATTCTTACTTTGGAGCGACTCCAACTGACAATACAAGAACTATTCTCAGTAATTTACTTAAGCCCTCTGCAAACTATATCTTAGTTCAATACTTCGCAAACTTACAGTTTTCTCCAAAGTTCGTTGTAATTATCAATCTTACACAACAGTTCTCTCTCTTGGTATAATTTTCCAAACAGTCGATCAATCCCAACCACAGCAACTAACAACTACTACGACCAAGTCCTTACATACATTTACGAAATATTCCGGAATATTCCAGAGGCTTACAATAGAACTATCTTGATACTATTACATCGTAACAACAAAGCCTAACAAAAAGTTCTAGAAATTTCCATAGGAAGTTTATGCTTGCAAGTCAGCATGTCTAAGCATTCGAGAAATTTCTAAATACTAATTTTCAGGCACTCTTCGTAGTACATAAGAAATGTAAAGAGAATGGTCTGAAGTTTTCTCGGATAAGGACGAATAAACCGTAGGCCCCGTCTCCTGCAGGGTTAGGGGTAGGAGACGTTAATTTCCCACGCACGAGGTTACTGTGTGGTGGATGTCCTCCCCTGCGTGGGATGGGTGGGTGTTGGCCCTGAAAAGCCCCTATTGGGAGTGGTCAGTTAACGAATGTATGTATGTACGTACGTACGTATTTATGTATGTACGTACGTACGTACGTATGCACGTATGTACGTATGTATGTATGTATGCATGTATGTACGTACGTACGTATGTATGTATGTATATACGTACGTATGTATGTATGTACGTACGTATGTATGTACGTACGTACGTATGTATGTATGTACGTACGTACGTACGTATGTATGTATGTACGTACGTACGTATGTATGTATGTATATACGTACGTATGTATGTATGTACGTACGTACGTATGTATGTACGTACGTACGTACGTATGTATGTACGTACGTACGTATGTATGTACGTACGTACGTACGTATGTATGTATGTATATGATCACGACCGTTAGGGTGTGAAGGATCAATAAAAGAGATCGCCACTTTACTGAAAACACTTTTTTTAAATATAAAGAGACTGTAGACTCCAGCCGAGAGAAGAGTTAAAAGAGAAAATTCATTCCTCGTTCACGGTCAAAGAGTAAATCGAACGCATCTGATTGTGTAGAAGGTGATCATGAAAATGATGAAAGTGATGGTTCGGCTAAAAGGAAAAATTACGGCTATAATTGGAATAGATCTAAGAAAATTGACAAACAAAATGAAAACGAAAAAAGGACTAACGACGTACAAATATTTCCTCCTATTGACGTGAACGGGCCGAGTGAAATAACCGATGATTTAGAAAAAGAACTTGCCGTAACAAAGGCCAACATTGAATACATTATGGATGGAAAAACAAGAACTTAAAAGTGTAATCAAACGAGTCACATGAAGATTAAGAGTTAAAATTTAAATCAAGAGTAACGCACTTACCTGACAGGTCACGCCCGTTTGAATCTTACAGAGACCAGAAACTTAAAAAAGTTACGACAAAAAATTCTTTATTAGTTGTGTCTGAGGAAATCACAAAGCTCGACAAAAATGACAGTCAGAAATTTACTCGATTGAAGCGAACAGCAACTTAGAGAAAGGAACGAACCTTGATTTTCTTGTCGCAGAGAACTTTGCGCCTGGGAGCAAGTTTGACTTTAAGTGCGATTGTTGAAGTGAAATCTTTGAGAGAAAAGCCAAGAATATGTGTATACCTTGTGAAGCTTCATAGCACTCTTTTTAAGCTGTGAAGTTGCACAATTATTGTTATCAAACAAAATTGAGTCCATCCCTGGTTGAATGATTGAGAAGACTGCCAATGTCTGCAAATGTGGTGTCTTGCTTTTGCCACCACGTAAATCTCACAAATACTTGTCCCATGATGTGGACAACTATTGCAGTTTTCCTGCCGAAATAATGCTGGTTCGTGCGGGGCGACTATTTCACTTTTTGAAAATGTGGAACTCGTAACCGACTCTCCTTATCTCTAATCTCTTATTTTTCCTCGCTATCCGCCTTTGAAGGTCCTCTGCGCAGTAGTTGCCCAGGAAGAAACGCTTCCAATTACGTGTCACAAGTATGGGCCTCCACTTTGTGTCCATTGGAAAATGAGTGCCTCAATGAACGACACACTTGTGACAGGACTACACAGGACTGCGTGGACCTACCAGAGGAGTTCAAGTGTGTTTGTAAAGCGGGTTACAACGACACAGGGAACCCTGGGTAAGTGAGAGTCACACGTAACTTTAGAGATTTCGCGGGAAAATCTCCCAGCGGGGGGTGGGGGGTTACTTGGGTCCAGTGCCGCTGGCCTCATGGAACCCCTACCCTACCATAGCCTATTCTGTGGCCAAAAATGGATTCCGTCTCAGTCACTTGTGGACAAATGTAATTTTTGCGATCCCAACTTAGTCACTTTTCTGTTTGTGCATCTTCCCTAAACAGCCTTTTAAAATAGGTCATCATTAAATTGTGTGTGAAAATTGTAGTGCTGGTTGGAACGAAGTTGAACAAATAGGTTCCCATTTTCTAATCCCTACTTTCCAGAGTTTCCTTACCCCCCAAAATCCCGAAAATGTGCGATCCCATTCTAGTAACTACTGAAAATACAACCCCAGTATAGTCAATCCGGTCGCGAAAATGCGACCCTATCCAGCAGTACATCACTGTAAGCCCATTACTCCCCCCCTTCTCCACCTGGGGGGAGAACTGAAACGTGTGAAAAGATCACGATTGATTTGGTTTTGCCTCTGATTGGTTAAAGTGGTGCATGTGACTGTGTTAAGACTAGTCATGGATTACTCTAGAATTGGTGTTGGTTTCTTTCCAGGACTTGTCTTCCAGTTTGTTCTCAAGGCTGCCTTCAAGGCCGTTGTGCCAAGCCCGATAAGTGCGAATGTAACTTTGGTTGGACTTCTATTGACTGCTCTGTCAAATGCTTGTGTAATGAGCACGGACAGTGTGCGAATGAGACACATCTGGATGTCTGTCACAGCTGTCAGAACCACACAACGGTAAGTTGTTTTCAGTAGTCACGCAACTCTTCTAAGTGGTATGGCACTGTCTCCCTCATTGCGCAATATTTCTACCGCGATAGTCGTTGCGCGACGCCCTTAATATTATTATCTAATCGTCGTTTTAGATTTTCAACAAATATTATGGTAGCTCGTTTTCATTCAGTGACAAACAAAAGATTATCGAAAGATGATGTGATTCAATGATGGCGCAGGCATACTTGTGAAGAAGGACTCTGAGTGCTTTCAATAGGAGCCGAACCTACGGTCTTCCGATTAGTACTTCGAAAATTCTACCAATGAGCTGTAGGAGACCCATGGTAGGCTAGGCCTTTTAACCAGATCCATCATGACAGACTTCATGCATAATGCTAGGATGGGAAAGTCGATATGATAAGCATTTGCGCAATGATAATTGTGGGTTACTTGTTTGTCACGCAGAACCTTAGGAATCGTGACACGATTTGCTAGATTAACTTTAATCACTGTCTTAGCTTTCGCTGAATCATCGCAGTGGTAGGGTCTCTTCAAGAAGTGCTCTTCGAGAGTGCAGATTTGAGAACTTCTCTCATAACGGCAGATGCAGCTGTTACAACAACTGCTGCGGAAGGTTTGCGAAACTACTTTGTTTAATTTATCCAGGGTCAAAGCTGTGAGTTCTGTAAACCTCTTTACGTGGGAGATGCAAGAAACAACGGCAGCTGTGTATCGTGCTATGACGCGTGTAACCACCGAGCACATGTGTGTATGAGCAAAACCGACCTGGAGCACGGCCGGAATTTATCTTGGTCTTTTAATGAATCAAAGGTACTTGGACAATTGCAGTTAAATTCATGTGGTGTAAACAGAATATATAACATTTTGTTCTTCTTATAAACCAATGAAAAGCAGTCAACTGAAGGCGGAACAGTGCGCGGAAAACCTTGTGAACGGGTCAGGTCCTTAAGCAAGTCCTCACTATAAACGCCGCCGGATGCACATTTCTCCGCCCGCGGCAAGATTTAAGACGAGTCAGGGAGAGGTTTGCTGGGGGCCTGGCACTGCTAGACCCATTGCAGACCTCTCGCGTTGCCAAGGCCTCATATTTTTCCCGTAGGCGAAAGAACGCTCGAGCAGAAGCAGTGATGATGAAGGCTCGCGTGCAGGCTGCAGGAAAACTTGCCAATGGCGGATGAAGCGCGGTAAGCGTGTGAGCGGCACTAAGCGCGGGAAAACATGCAATTAGCTGGGAAAACTGGTCGGTGATGAGATAGGCGAAACAAAATGTTCAACCCGTGTAAGGGGTGATGATGTTGCACCAACGTCACAGTGCATGTGATTGTGCTGATTTAACTTGACTTCCCAAATTTGACCAAAAACAGGTGAAGGAGTGGCTTGATCATGGTCCGTACAAGATTGAATACGACGAAGAATGCTTATGTCAAAACAACAGCGAAGGCCTTCGTTGTGATTTGTGTGTCACTGGGTTCTTCAACCGTAAAGGCGACTGTGTTAGGTTTGTGTTGTCTCGACATCTGTGTTAAAATGGAGCTACCAGAATTTATGCATGCTAATAGGACTAAGTGGGTTTGTATGTTTTAGAATAATATTGTAAAAGAAAAAAATATACATGAGCTGTAAGGGAACTTTGTCAATCGATCGGAATCGTGATCGGAGCGAGTCGAAGCGTGGTTTACATTTTGCTACTTTTCACATCCCTTCCAAAAGTCCGACGCGGCACACATTGACCGTTAGAGAAAATCGCAGTATCGGCTGAAAAAATGTCGTAGACTGGGAACAAGTTGTTGTGGTTATCTCGCTACACGCTTTAGAAAAAAACTAGTAAAGAACAGGACGTAAATGTCACTCTTGTGTTGGTCAGAACGAACGCTGACTGAAGATTTTTAAAATTAAGTGATGATTGTAGAGAGTAGAATCTGAGCTCTCCATTTCTGCTGCGTGACAGGAAATCACAAGTAACTGAACACCACTGAATTTTTCATTATTTTCATTGTCGTTATTATTATTATTAATTTCCTCTTAAACTGTTAGAACGTATTTGCAAATTTGGCGACAAAGGGGACTCTTGTTTTTGAATGGGGAATCACGGTTTTTGATCGACAAAGCAATTTAAAATGTTATTATTTGGTAAGAGCTGTTGCGAGAACTCTTTCTGTTCAAAAGTACTTTTGTGTTAATCTTTAAGAGCGAAAAAGTATTTTAACGATTTCGTGAATTTTAAAGCTTTCTTTGTTCCCCATTGTTTTGGTTCTTTATACAGATCTGGTGATGTAAAACAAAAGAACGATGAACAAAGCGAAAAAGGTCGTTCGCCTATGACGAATCTTTAAAAGATCTCGTTGAGGCTCACGCAATATTTCTTGGAGCGAAGCTTTTAATTTTTTCTTCATTTCACAGATCGTGTATCACATCCGGGGAAGTTCTTAAATAGGCCGCAGAATACTGATCGAGTGATGAAGCGTTTTCTGTCGAATCTTTGTAGAGTGTCTATACTACATTTTGTTGTAGCATGAATCACAACTGGGAATTCAAAATCCAGGATCTGTCGGCTATCAGTGTTTATTCTTTATGTCGCGATGTAAGTCAAACGAAACAAGGTACAACAGTGAAATAATAAACATGGTATTTCTGTAAATCTGTTACTTAATTTGTTTGAGTTGTTTGTTTGTTTTTTACCTCAGATGTTTGTGTAACGGACATGCAGATTCTTGTCATGTTGACGGGAAATGTTCTTGTAGCAACAATACAATGGAAGACTGTCAAAATGCAGAGGATTGTTACAAAAATCAGGCAAGTTTTTTATATACTTTCTTTTTCTCTTTATAGGTTTTTTTTTTTTCTTTTTTTCTTTTTTTTTTTCATTTTCATGTGTGTATTAGACAAGGCTATTTTCATTAGATTAAAGGGAGTAAGTATTTGAAGAAAGTGTGATGTTGCGTCGGTGTGTGGTATAACGAGACAATTTGGTTTTGTCCACAATGTGTTGATAATTTAAATTGGGCACCGTAAAAGGCTCTCAAAGCTGAGTTTTCGAGTGTTAGCCCTTCTTCAGAGCGAAGAATATTAGAGTCAACCTTTTGCCTTAACAAGGGCTAAAAAAAAAATAAAATTGCAAATTTTCCTTTAACGAACTGAAAAAAATTAATTGTATGGGAATCACCGGAACAACACACTCTTAAAAGTGACAACACTCCTAAACGTAGTCACACACATCCCTGAAAGGCATTTTTTGTGCAAAATTCGGTAATTGTAAAGGTTGGTTTTGGTTTTAAAAATTTTTTAGCCATATTAAATCTCTCTATTGCACTGAGCAAAATGCCGCAAAAACAATGACGTCAGCACGAATCCGCCTATACGTTCCCAACGAGATGAAACCTTCGCTAAAGCCTGATCTGGTAAATTTTTCTCACCTTTCTCTTACGTCGCTCGCTTTCAGCTGATTTCGTTTTCCTCAACATTCCACGCGTGAACAGTCGGAAAGACGCAAATTCCAACTCCATCTTTTCGCAATCTTCGTTGCATGGTCTCGCCAGTCAGAGCAGAAAACATGACTGAATAGTCTTCTTCTCGAAAGTGGTTGGAACACACGGCCGAGTATTTTGTGGGCTTCCAATATTCACGCTTCAATTGCACAAAGTCAACCCACTTTTTTCTTCTCTGTTTTTTTCTCGGGTCATCTGCCCATAGAAAGGTATCGGATGAAGTGCTACTCTTTTTTCTTTGTTGGGAGTGTTGCTACACCCGAAAACAACGCACTTATCAGGCATATCCGTCAAGATACTTCATCCAGTCCTTGAAGCAAACTCATTGGAAAGCCTGGAATGACGTCACAACTCTGCTCGACCCAGACCCATCTTGATAATTCCGTGCCTCAGTCGTGTTTTGAAAAAATGTGATTTTCCACTACTTTGAAAACTTATAAAAAAAATCGCGGTTTTAACCAAATACAAAAATTTTTGCCACACTTAGCTCAGTGCAATAGAGAGATTTGATGTGGCTAAAAAACATTTTTGGGGTTATAGGCAATAGTAAGGTTGGTTTTACACTGGAAGTTTACATCACGAAACTAAATGGTCACGCGCCTCTTTTCCATACGCTTAGTTACGCAATGGCCTTACCTCTTTGTGAGCCAATTAGGATGCAATTACTTATCATTTAGCATAATATAACTTATAACTCAGGGTTCAGTTTAGATTCTTGAATTATTAAGAAGATATAAGAACTCTAATCTAATTATAAGACCTAGAGGAGGATTGGAAAAGAAAGACGGGGTTTTGATAACATTGGAAGGGTTGTGAAGTCGTTTCTAAAGAGTAAAAAAGTGTTTGATTGGTCTGTGAGAACTTTGTGGGATAGGTGACTTACGCCTATTTTTACGCTTTATTTGGAAATTTTGGAGCAAACCCTCGAAAGTCGCTTTGCTGTTCAAGTTATGTGACCTGACTAAGGACTGTTACTCTGAAAAATAAAAAAAATGATTTTGAAAAAAGTTTGGAACGTAGTACATAAGAACCCTACCGACACATATTATAATTTAGATTGGGTTACCGTACGTCAAATTTTTCTTTTAAGATTTCGTAAGTAATTCTCCGTACCGCCTGCCATACATTCCTAATTTTGAAAGCTCTGAGAATTTAGTATTGAATCAAATTATGATCCCCTAATTGATATTTTTCTCTTTTCTCTTCACCTGTCTGCTTGATATTGTATTGATGTGGTAAGGAGAAATTCTATCTTGGTCACTCACGGCCGTTTGAGGGTTAAACTGACAAGAAACTATTTCGTTCCACAGTGCGTGAAATGTAAGGAAACCTTTATGGGCAACCCAGTCGACAATCAGCAGTGCTACAGAAAAATCAGCGTCATGAAGGAGTTTGTGATTGGTAAAAAAACTTCAGAGACCAGCCAAAATACAGTGGAACCGTTACCATATGGCCAAGCTATTTTTTACGCTATATACCCCAGGTTTACCAACGTGGATATCCGCTTGACGATTGACGTGTTCGAGGGCTCAGTCGATGTTTTCGTCGCAGATGAAAACAACGAATTCACAGTGACTCTTAACGAAACCTCTGGACATCATAGAGTGAATGTCAAGTCAGTTGCCTCGTCAAGGTGGGTAGCAGGCAACTTTTGTTATTTTATTTAGCTAGAAGATTTAGTTTAACAATCAAAGCATTTGAGGTTGGAAGTCATTTTCTTTTATACCCCTATAAAACAATACGCTGTACTGCTTAATTACTTCAGAAAACCATACAAAAACTGGGTTTAGTACACCTAAGAGAGTGTCTGTGATGGGACCTTTTAACAAGAAATGAAAAAAGTCAAACCACCTAAAAGTTTGTTTGCTCTTTTGTTTATTTTCTGATGAATTTAAGAGTAAGCCTCGACCTCGTACACTCGATTCAGTCTATCTAGGTCGTGGAAAACGAGAACCACAGCAACTTTGATGTCACGGGTTGCTGATGGACGAAAGCTCCGACATAAATAAATGGGGCTTTGTTTGATTAAATCAGTTTTTGCATGGAAACCAGAGGGTGATGGAATCATCTAAAACATTACTGCAAGGGCTTTAAGAAGATTTTAAGATATGTAACACAACAAGGTTGGAAGGGATCATGGGATGTTCCAGTTGAAGAATTCTAAAGTTGAAATGTGTGAACCCGACTCTTGGTTTTTGAGAACACAGGGATTTAGATCCTAACAGAGTGTAGTTGTAGTAAATAGAAATTTATTCTAAATAGGACTTTTTTATTTTAGATTAAGATTTTTACCAAGGTACTTTTTCTCGTAAAACTAAAGGTTCTCTTGCACTAGAAAAAAATTAAGTTTACGGAAAAACCTCACGGTAATGGCTCGTGTACGCGGTTTTTATGACTAGAGGGGAGGGGGGTTCTTCCTTTTAATAGGCTAATGGGGATGTGCCGCTGGCTGGGATGGCATTTTCACCATTGGGTTGACTCCTCTGGGGTCGCATTTTCATTAGCAGAATGGGGTCGCTTCGAGATTTTTCGGGATAAGAAAGTTCTGGTAAGCAGGATTTAGAAATGGGAAATTTGTAACCTTATTACCAAACATGACCAAGATGGGGTCTATTATTATTTGCCACAGAATAGACTATGATGTGCCCGGCGTTCTGAGAGGCCAGCGGCACATACCCAGACGGTACTCTCCCTCCCTCAACCCCCCCCCCCCCAAACTCGGGTTTATTGACCGCTATTTTCTCTTTCGTTTTATATCCTCAGACGAAAGAGGCGAGCATCAGAAGAAGATGGAGTTGATAGTTACAGTAGTAATGACAAGGTAGCCGTAGTGGTAGCATCAAATACTCGACTAAATACTTTCGTTTCTTACCAAGAGAATCACAATGCGCTTGTGATTCGAGATGTTAGGAAACGCCTTGTGCTGACATTCCCTCACTTGTCACACTACCTGCGTGACACAAGATTCTACATGGTATTTGTTGGCCGTGATAGGTCTGGGACCAGAGGCCAGGTTTACTTCCGGCAGGACTTGTCTCAGATTGATTTGTTCGTGTTTTTTTCTGTATTTTTCTCCGCATTTTTTCTCGTTGTTTCTGTCAGTGTATTCGGCTGGAAGATCAAACAGTATCATACACGAAGAAGAGTTATCGAAGTGCGAGAGCATCAGCTGGAAACAATGCGAAGCCGGCCATTTGCGACCTACTCGTTTCTCTGTCAAATGAAAAAGCCGCAGCCAAGCCTATGGCGGGTCAAACGTGACATTGCTACTCTCATATTGCGTGACAGCTCATCGGTCAAAGACAACCATTTGCGGCTCAGGGACGTAAAAGACCGACCTGTTATATCCCCTGTTTGTCAAGAGAATACTGAAGATGGGCGCGCAACAGTTACCACAGTAGTGTTTCAACTTCCGGGAAACGAATGCTCTGATTTTCAACTGATGTTAGGTTCTACATTGAGTGTCGTTACTAATCAACATTCAGTTCGTGGTGAGCATCACAGACGCGATGGAAGAACATTTGGTCCGAGAAGAACGGTCACTTTTACTAGTTAATTATTTGTAAATAGAGCAGTAAATAGTTACAACTGCTTTTAGAAACAGTTGTTCTGTTCTCTTTTGAATGACTGGGTCGTCACGCAAGGCTTGATAACCGTTACGTGACCATCGTTTCCAGAAATAGTTAGTTACCTTACAACAGTTTTTAGAAACAGTTGTTCTGTTCTCTTTCGAAAGATTGGGTCGTCACGCAAGGTTTGAGAGTTGTTGCATGACAATCAAAATGTTTCGAACAACCTTCTCTCACGCAATTCCTTTTTAGTCTTTATGCATTCAGACGACGTTTCCAGGTAGTTAGATTATGAAATTGTACAGAGAAAATGAAACGATTCCGCCCTTTTTGTCGGAATGAAAAATACCACGCATGCATTCATAATGTTCGCGATATTTCTCCTTCAGTCCCACTGTTTGTTTTTGTTTTGTTTTTGTTTGTTTTTTTGTAATTTTAGAAATATGTGACTGCATAAAGTATAATTTGTCAGAATGTTATGTAGTAAAAATATTCAAGAATGGCTAGTAATGAAATGCTTTAGTGAAATCTCAGTAGCTTTTATATTGAAATCCCACCCATCGCTCCTCCCCTTAACAGACCATTTCCGAATTACCTTTGGCATCTTTTTTAAAACGAGGCCTGGTGCTCATTCGTATGAAAGTGAGTTTAATTTGCATGTGAATGAAAAATTAAAATCATATGAAAGGATGAGCACCAGGATTCGTTTTGAAAAAGAATCTAAAGGTAATTCGGAAATATGCAATTCTAAGTAGAGTTGGAAAGAGAGATGATAACACAACTATTTAGCGCATTTTTTAATTAAAAAAGTAAACCACAGTTCATTAAAAAAAAAATTGTGACCTGGAGCTTGTAAAAATAAAATTATTTGAACTTGAAGCAAGTCCACTTTTTTTTTTTAACATTCACCTTTTTCTCAGTATTGGAGCCATATGTCTTGAGAAAAGCACACAAACTCTCAACATTCAAGCGCTCATAACTTTTATATACGCCATGATTTCGTGCGTTTGAAAGGTGTGACTTTGTACGGTTAAAGAGCTACCGGAGGCAAAACTTAGTAAATTTTGTCTCAATTTTGTGATTAAAATATTTACAGACGGAGTGTTTGTATTGAGGGGCGTCTTTAAGGGGCCATATTGGAGAAAAACCCTTCTAAACCCTAGGTTAGCTGAAACTACTCATAATTTTTGGGCGCGTGCGAAAACAAAAGTTATTAACGATTTTCAGCGAAGAATCATAACATTTAACGATAAAAAAATTGCGATAAAACATTTCGTAAAAGCATTTTAAAAATTTGTTGACGGCGTTTGGCTGACGTCATTATCAAGTCACAGAGTGAAAGATAACAAATGTTTAAATGCTAAAAGACGATAGGTGATGGAATGTTCTTTTAAAACAAAGAGTTTTGCGCGAATGGAATCAGTCTGCATGTTGAGGTTAGGATTGTGCTGCTTGATGAAAAGCATCTTGTAGAAGAGACAGTCAAATTTTCCATTGACTGAGATCACGCATTTGCCTTTTAACTGTGTCAGCTGTTTGATCTTTAAAGGACCATCTCACTCGCACAACGCTGCTGTCTTCCTTGTTTTTCTCTCTCGTGCCAAGTCAAATGCGTGATCTCAGTCACGAGATTGGCACTACACTACAACCCGTGTTTATCAGCAGACAATTGGAACAAGGCCTCGAGCTCAGAGAAATCAAGCTTCCAATCGTAAATCAACAATGCGTTGTTTACTCTTTTAAATGTGATGTGTACGATTCAGATTAGGTCGGCTTTACAGCTAGCCACCTCCCCTAAAAACTCCGATCGGTAAACACTTTTCGACAGCCCATGGGGATACAAACTTCCTCATAGAAAGCCAATTCCGCATTCTAAAAAAGTGCCAAGGAAATTTTGACTTCCTTGTTTATTATCTGCTTTTCATCAAGCAGCACAATCCAATCCATTCGCGCAAAAGCTGCAGCTGTGGTTACACTCCCCTCCTTCCCGAGGTAACCCAGTGGGTAATAACCTTGGGTTGGGATGGGTTTGGGTTTCCGGTCAGGTTTAATCCTCCGGTTACATTGCAAATAATTACCCGAGGTCAACTTTTGACCTAGCAGTGTTTGGCGGGAAATAAATTCATCATGGAGATCGCAAACCGCGAAAGTTATGGCTTTTATTGGAGTATTCAGAGCAAAGACGAGTAAAATATACTTAATGTGAACCTCGAAAGTTGGCCATGTTTGATGCCGCGTGTCTTGAATTTGATACTTGCGAGGATATTTGCCGCGATTTCAGCGCAACACCACAAAAATGCCCAGCATGCGCTGCGGTTTCTAGTCTCCTTCGCAGCCGTTGTTTGGGCTTGTCACGCAACGCTCCCTCCCCCACTAAAACCAGGGAAAGGAATGTGGCGCGGCTTTATAAGCAGCCGGTTGGTGGGGGAGGGAGCGTTGCGTGACGAGCCCAAACAACGGCTGCGAAGTTAAGGAGACTAAGCGGCTTCCGGATTTACAATTTTCTTCCATCCGACTGGTTGAACTACTCTTGTGGTTAGATAAACCACTGCTAAACCCTACGACTTGGTTCGGGAAACGTCATGGGTAATTCTTTTGTTCTTTTTGATGTACCCATAGTGATTTCCCATGGGCAGTTTCACTGTGGGAATAGAGGTCACACACACACACAGACTTCCCGTAGGTAAGGTCTCACTTTCCCGTGGGTAAGGTCTCACTTTCCCGTGGGTTAAGTCTCACTTTCCCGTGGGTAAGGTCTCACTTTCCCGTGGGTTAAGTCTCACTTTCCCGTGGGTAAGGTCTCACTTTCCCGTGGGCAAAAGGTCTAGTGTAACCACAGCTTTTGTTTAAAAGAACATTCCATTTCCTATTGTCTTTTTAGTATTTAAACTTTTGATATCTTTCACTCTTTGACTTGATAATGACGTTAGTCGTCAACAAATTTTTAATATGCTTTTACGAAATGTTTTATCTCATTTTTTTTTATCGTTAAATGTTTTTAAAAACCGCTTTTTTTTCGTATTAATCATAACAATTACAGTTTTCCCAAATGTGATCGGTGCATCAGCTGCTTTATATTTATTTTTGCTAACTGTTTTATGGAGCTGTTATCGGACCATTGGCTGTAATTGGACACCTGTCATTGGACAGTTGAAGCAGCCAGTCATACCAAATCCACTTAGTTAGAATACTGTAGAATTTTTTTTTTTTGTTTGTTTGTTTTTTTGTTGTTGTTGTTGTTGTTAATTGTAATGGCTATGAGTTATTGGTAACAGGACTTCGTATCGTCCAATTCGGTCATTGGTCATACTCCTGACCGAGAAATCGGACTCTCGCTTCGTTGGTCGTCCGAATTTATGACTACCTGCTTGATTACAGACCTATTACCAAGGGCTTACCATTATTGCTGACTGAGGTAAATTAGGGTTGCGATACGATACCTTCTCTGGAGCAGAAAAAGTCTCCACAGGAAATTTTTTGTCATCTCTCATCATCGAGGGGGGCTTTGGGATTTTCGGTTTTGACTGCTTTTTGGATCGGTTTTTCGGTTTTTGGGCCAAAAAGGTTCGGTTTTTCGGTTTTGATGTTCGGAGCGGTTTGCGAATTTTACGTGTTTTTGTATTCGGTTTTCGGTTTTCCTTTTTGACCCCTTTAAAGGTGAAAATGCAGCGGTTTTCTCAGGTTTGCATGCGGTTTTCGGTTTTGCTGCCTTTTTTCGTGGGTTTTTCGGTTTTGGAGGTTTTTTTCTCCGATTTTGCGGTTTCCCAGAGGCCCCAATGCCCCCCCCCCCCCCCCTCATCATCATTTGGCGAATGTGTCGTAAGGAATCCCACAATATTTGATCAAAGCTTGTTGAGCCGTGCAAGTATTTCCTATCTGATAAATTTTGACGGCAACAATAGTTTCCAACCAGCTTTAGCAGCGGTAGGGATTGTTCAATGAACAATGCTTCGATCTACTGGAGAAGAAGCGTCTGACCAATTATAAAAGTTAATAAAGTTAAATCAATGACAAACAGCCAAATTAATCGCTAGTTTGGCACCGTGGGGCGTCTCGCTGAGTTGCAACCCAACAAAGATCGCTCGACCTTTCATTAGTTCAGACTAAATGATCTGTTCTCTCAACAGTTATCGAGAGCGTCTGGTTAACACACCACATTTGGGCGAGAACATACCTTTGTGTTTCTGACGTCGGCAAAATAACTCCGTCCCATGACCTTTCTTTGCCATATCGCGTTAGCGGAATATCAGATCACCTGAGGATTTTAAAGAGACTTCTCGCTTCTTCGGAACACCGTGCACATATCGCTCTAACATGGAAGAAAGAAAGCGGTCTGTCACAGTTGCCATTGATTTTGGAACGACATATTCTGGGTTCGGTTTTGCTGAAGCAAACGTTTCGGGCGAGTCGGGTATACAAGTATTTCGCGGATGGGGTCGAGGGCAAGGATTTAGCTTCTACAAAACACCAACAAGCGTCCTGTTGGCCCCGGATGGAAATTTTAGCAAATTCGGTCATGCTGCCGTCGAAGCTTATGCCAAAAATCTTGCTAAAGGAAACAATCAGAACATCATTTACTTTGAGAGGTTCAAGTTAGTTCTCTACAATACAAAGGCAAGTGATTTGTTTATGCTTTTTGCGTCTGAACTCACGGGTACCTTTCGTCCCCGGTTTTATTGATTTTTAATAATTTCTTTATTTCTTCTTTCCGCTCTTATCTCCTTTCTGCTCTGATCTAATCTATAAGTTTTGCCTCTGAAATCGTGCTGATATCTATGTGAAAAAACGCGCCGTTCAAAATTCTGTCGCGACGCAGGAAAGGGAACGTCTAACGACGTGCGCCCAGATTCCCAACAGACTGCGAGAACTGTTGAAAGAAAAAGCCACGCACGCTGTTTTGTTTTGTTGACTTTTACTGACAGTCTAAACATCCTTAATGAAAGAGAAGCATTCTAATCAGTTAATAATTAAAGTAAAATTTCTGCATATTAAGTCTCTTTTGAAAACAGTCCCATTTTCTAACGTTGTTTTTATCTTCTCTCGGCATGAAATTGGATTAAAACGACAAAAGACCTCATAACAGAAGACCGGTCTTTTCTCACGCATTGTTAGTTAAAGCCCATTTTCAAGATCATTAATCATGGCTTTCCTGCCAAAGTATCTTCCCGTTCAGAATAATTTTTTTTTTACTAAAATACGATCCAACCAATTTTTAATTGGAATTTTTCTGGCACGATCTATAATCCCGTTTCCGCTTTGTTTGTGTATTTGCGATCAAAGGAAGATTCCAGTTTTGTCTATTGTGACCCCACAGAGGAGGTCAATTGGTCTTAGGGATTTGTGTTACAAAAGTAGACAGTTCAAATTGCTTCAATTTGTTACGCTTACGTGGGCCGATGTTAAATACTGGAAAATTCAAGAACGATGGTAAAATATCGTCATCAGGTGTTTAACAACACTGAATCTCGTTTTGGAACTTTTTCAAGACAAAGGATCGATTCGTCCTGGTTACGACTGCTAATCAAACGAATGACAGCGCAAAACGTCAAACAAGTATCATGTGGAATTGACGAGCAAGTGTCGTTTCAACCTAACTATTTTGTGCTCTAAAGAGCCTCTAGCAAGATAAGCTTAAAATATTCTCCACAACCCAAGTTGTCCGATGAGCAGCCATGCGGACAAGATGAATAAACAGGGGAAAAATGCATGACTGAGTGTTGTCGTAAATATCTCTAATTAGGACTTAAACAAACCAAAACAAGAATTGTTTTTTTTATTGTTAGGCTCTTTCCAAGGACACCACCCTGATGGCATCAAGCGGAGAAGTTGTCAAGGCGCTCGACTTGTTCTCAGTGTGTCTTGCATATCTGGGTGATAAGGCAATGGAGTGCATCAATTCCAGTGGTCAGCGGGGTAAAACTTATGAGTCACATGATGTGCAGTGGGTGGTCACGGTTCCCGCCATTTGGGAGCCGACTGCCAAAGAATTCATGCGAGAGGCAGCGTATAAGGTAATTCATGAACATTTCTCTTGTTTGAATCAATTTACTCTTTACAGAGAACAATATATTCATGAGGCTTCATAATTACAGACTCCATTTCACGAAGTTAGATTAAATTCAAAAGCTTTCTGACAGCTAAGAAAATAAAAAACATGTTCTACACTATTTTGTTCCAAGTGAATAATCTTGGTAACCACACTGCAACATTCTTAGCCTTCTATTCTAAATAGTCTTTGTGCTGACACACGAGCAGTAAAGACCAGACCCTTTATCCACTACAATGATTTCTTGGTACCACTTTAGCCAAAATGCGGGGACTGGTAGAGAGAGAAAGTTCTCATGGGGTGGTAGGAAGTCGAGACAGGAAAGCTCTTATTTTGCTCTTCGCACTTTCCACGGACCCCATGCTAGTAAAACCCATCTGGACGCACACTCATCTGTAATGTCTCCTTACAGCCGGATTTTTAGTTGGCGTGACACAAGCCTATTGGCGTCGCGTCATCCGCACAACTAGAATTCTCTTCTTACAGGCAGGACTAGCATCAAACGATGACCCAGACCAACTGCTGATTGCTCTTGAACCCGAAGCAGCCTCGTTCTACTGCAGAACGCTACAGATGAAAGACTTCCTGGGGGAGACTGGAGACGAATCAGTGAACGAAGGCCTGGCTTCGTATGTCGTTATAGATAACGGAGGTGAGGGACATAACTTGTTCCTCGAGTCATGAATCAGCCTCGTTTTGGTTAAATTTTGCATATCACGCCATTACTACAATGCAGTTATGGTTTGCCGAGAGTAAAATAACAAGTTTCTTTTAATATTTCCCCAAAATGTCTTCCAATCTCATATCCGATTTTTAAACTAGTAAGTGCGAAGCCTTTGACCTAAAAATAAGTTATTAATTATCCTGCTTACGAGGCTCATTCTGATAAAAAAGGTATTTGAATTTGACGTCACTTTCAATGAGAGTTTTGGAAACTATGAGATAGCCTACTACCTTGCGTTCTCAAGGCAAACTCATCAGTGAGATATGCGATCGGTCATGCGCACCTCTAAGCTCATTCTCAGGTTCTTTCTTCCTCCCACCCAAGGAAAAGCTCTAAATGAGGTCAGTGCGACTTTACCATTCACGTCACTGTGACAAATTAAACAGGCTCGGACAAGCGCCATTAGCGGTGGATTAGTGGTGATTTAGTGAGAGCCTGAAACCTTGTTTTAGTGTACGCTCAAGAAAACAATCATAGGTTGAATACACCTTTGAAGATAGTTCGTGTCTGTATTGGCTTTACTCTAATAAAACTATACGTGTGGTCCAGAAACTTACGCCATCAGGAGCCCATTACGCAAGTAATAGGGCTTCTGACATCACCATTTCAGCCAATGAGAAACCAGACTAAAATCAATGACGATTGGCTATGCGTTTTTCGCATTGGGGGCCGAATTATTTAAGTTCTCATCGGTTCCTTGTGATATTTAACTTTTTTCTGATTGACCGCAGTGATCATATCGGGTTTGGTTTAACGAAGTTAAAACTAACCTTGCTCTTGCTCCTTTCAGGCGGTACCTTGGACATAACAGCACATGAAATACAGGAGGACGGCACAATCCGCGAAATTCACTGTCCAGCGGGTGGCCAACTAGGAGGCATGCATGTGGATAGGGAGTTCCAGCGCATGCTCGTGGCAGTATTTAGAGAAGATTTTATCCACAAGTTCAGAAGGGATTTCCCAAACGACTGGCAGAAAATAATGAACGACTTTGAGATACAGAAGAGAGCTGAAGAAGGCGTCGACAACGAGGAAGTTAGCATCACTCTGCCATTTAATTTCGTGAACGCCTATTCACGCGACCTGGGAAGCGACGAGAGTATTAATGAAAGGTTGAAGATGAATTACAAAGATAACCAAGTGCATGTTAGTAATGGTTACCTAAGTCTTAGCTTAGAAGTGATCAGTGGCTTCTATGAACCAGTTGTGCAAAAAACCGTGGGCGTTATCCAGTCCCTCTTGAAGCAGATCAAAGACACAAACGTCAACACTATGTTTCTGGTCGGCGGTTTCTCGCAGGCTTTGCCACTGAGGAAAGCTATAACCCAGGCCTTCCCTGACATGAGAGTTTTGACCCCCCGCGATGCCGAGCTGGCCATCATCAAAGGCGCAGTGATGTTCGCTCAGGCACCAGATTTGCTCACAACCCGGGTTATGGCCAAAACATACGGTATTGACATCAATGAAGCTTTTGACCCGAGTAAACACCCCGACGAGAAGAAGACAGACGTTTGCGGCATCAGCTACTGCGAGGACGTTTTTGATGTTCTTGTGAAAGAAGACGAACAGGTGAAAGTGGGAGAAAAGAGGACGTTTTTCTTCTCGCCCGTTCACCCGGAACAGACAACTGCTTCACTTCGTTTCTTCAGTACGCACAACAAGAAGGCGCAGTTTGTGACAGACGCAGGAGTCACAGCGGAGAATGTGGCCTTTCAGATCGTCAGCCCGGATGTTTCCAAAGGGATTCACCGCAACATTGAACTAGATGTCTACTTCGGCGGAACTGAGATCAAAGTCTCTGCAACTGACGTTACTTCCGGAAGTTCTGCCAAGGCCGCGCTGAGACTTGTGACCAAGAACCTAACCTGATCTCATGTGCATGGACCACCGATCAAAGTTTTCGTGTCGGATAATTTTTTATTGAAGTCATTCAAAAACATGAATTATTTTCATCAAACTGTCACTTATCACTGTAAAATACATGATAAAAACTCTTCTGAGGGGAAAAGAAACAGCTGTTATAGCTAGAGATCTAGTCTAGTGTCCATATTTTTCTCGTTTACCTTCGATCTTTAAACAGACATTTTAATTTTTTTTTTGTAACTATCCTACAATATACACTTTTGCGTAAGCTATGATTCATTGATTTGCAAAATCATGGTGTCGTTTTCCAAGGTAAGAAAAAAATATCAAAATAGCGTATAGACAAAACGTCCTTGCGTCAGCTTTCCTTTCATTTGTCTCCTTTCCAGTGGCTTTAGGGAACCTCACGCAATGCTGTCACGATGGCACACATTTGGAGAGATTTGTTACGTGACATTTTTCGGTCCATGTCTTGACAAACAATGTTCGTGATCAGTTTAGGCTGATTACTTCCCTGACTTTATATCACTGATTTCTGAGACAATTCTTTCGTTTCTCGCATCTTTTCCTTCACTTCACTCGCTATTATGCGCAGTAACCTAGAGATAAATGGTTACCAATTTCCTGACCTTCATCACGTGCCCACGGTCGAGTCAGGGCTGGCAGATTGAGACCTACTTGGCACAGACTTTCCCATTAAGATTTTGTTTGTTAGCCGTACTACCACGTAGAACAGCCTTATTGGTACTTGACTGCAAAAAAAAAAAAAAAAAAAAAATGGTTGGCTTAATAGTGTGCTTTGCAAACCAGACCTTAAAGGATCCCTTCCAACCACAATACATTGCGCGCGCGATATGTGAAATCCGCCATTTTCTCTGCCATCCGGTATTGGACAAGTCGTGAAGTGGAAAGAAATCCTCGTTCATCCGAGTACATTTGCCTCACTGAGGTCTTGAATTTCCTCAATCGCGTTCCAAATTTATTGTTCTTTCTATTTGACTAGTTATTTCTTAATTATTTTTTCTGTTTGGGCGCGCAGGGTATTGTGGTTGGAAGGGATCCTTTAATCTCTTTCGAAAAGCTACTCGATATGGAACTTCTCCCACCCCCCACCCCCCCCCCCCGCTTTTCCAAGGCAATAACTAATGCCTAGTCCCTTCGCAATTTTCCTTTCCCCAAAGAAGACTTTCCAAAGACATGCTGGCCTAAATACAGCTTTGGCCGGAGGAAGTTTGTGCAAACCGATAGGCCACGAAAGCTTAACGATATCTTCAAGGAAATAAAATGACTTACTTTGTTTCTACGACTTTTGCTTGATTCCCACTGATAATAAAAAGCGGAAACAGTATGGCAAACACACAGCCGCTAAGAATAAGGAAAACCAACGGTATTTTTTATTGACTATAAATAAATGAAAATCATATACGAGAACTGCAATTTGAGGAAATGAATATGAAAGCGATCTTCGCAGTATTGAACACTACCTAAGCAGTAGCGACTATAAGGCTTGACAAAAATTCAGGCCTGCGCAGGTTTTGAACCCATGACCTCTGCGATACCGGTGCAGTGCTTTACTAACTGAGCCAACAAGCCCACTTGGAGCTAGTCACAGTGAGTTCGTAATAAACCCGTGGATTAGAGCTGAGAAACAAAACTTCCCTCCTCTTTTCCACGCATATTTGACTGCATAACACTGCAATAGATATCGAAGTGCTTACATTGTGAATTAAGAAAATGCCAGTCTACACTAGTACATAGCTGCTTTACCCTTTGACCTCTTAGTTGTCAACTACGGTGGCCCACGACTGTTACGGCAAAAGATATAACCTCGTGGGAAAAGAAAAAATCTAGCAGCAAAAGGAAAAGACTCACAGCAAAAAGAAAAAGACTCGCAGCAAAAGAAAAAACCTCACGGTAAAAAGAAAAAAACTCACGGCAAAAGGAAAAAACCTCGCAGAAAAAAAAAAGACTCACGGCAAAAGAAATAACCTCATGGCAAAAAAAACGTCACGGCAAAAGAAATAACAATGTCCTCAAGGCGTAAAAGAGAGCGTGGCGGCTGGGACGAGTTGTCGAGCCCACACGCTTTCTTTTCTGCCGTGAGGACACGGTTATTTCTTTTGCCGAGAGGTTATTTCTTTTGCCGTGAGGTTATTTCTTTTGCCGAGAGGTTATTTCTTTTGCCGTGAGGTTATTTCTTTTGCCGAGAGGTTATTTCTTTTGCCGTGAGGTTATTTCTTTTGCCGAGAGGTTATTTCTTTTGCCGTGAGGTTATTTCCTATGCCGTGAGGTTATTTCTTTTGCCGTGAGGTTATTTCTTTTGCCGTGAGATTATTTCTTTTGCTGTGAGGTTATTTCTTTTGCCGTGAGGTTATCTTTTGCCGTGAGGTTACTTCTTTTGCCGTGAAGTTATTTCTTTTGCCGTGAGGTTATTTCTTTTGCCGTGAGGTTATTTCTTTTGCCTTGGGGTTATTTCTTTTGCCGCGGTGAGGTTATTTCTTTTGCCGTGAGGTTTTTTCTTTTGCCGTAAGGTTCTTCTCTTTCTGTGAGTCTTTTTCTTTTACCGAGAGGTTATTTCTTTTACCGCGAGGTTATTTCTTTAGCCGCGAGGTTATTTCTTTTGCCATGACGGTTGTGGGCCACCGTAGTAAACAAATTCTCCTTGTCAGCATCTTAGGCAGTGTTTGGAGAACAGTATGGAAAATATGCATACTGATTTCAAGGTTAGATTACGAAAGGAGAGAGACAAAAAAACCTCCAAGTCTTTCGGTTTTCAAGTTACGTGGGGTGAGCTCATTGGACCAGATCTGTGGTCCATCGTAAGTTATCCCCATCTTCAATCCTCTGATTCCATGAAGTTTTGTTTTTGCCTGTTTAAATTCTTTTGTAACCCTTGGGTGACAAAAAAATGCTCTCACAACCATAACCTTACCCACCCACCCACCCCAAACCCGATTTTAACTCAAGCAAACCAAACGATTGGCAACAGTGTCTTGGAACCATGGAATAAGGCTGCGGGGACCTACACAGAGTTTTCTCAGTTTCAAAGTCAAAGGGATTTTGTTTTAAAAAGAGGTGATTTAGGAAACGTCCATTTTGTGGGAAAACCTATAACCTGTGGCGTTGCATAGCGTGTGAAACGCTTTTTACGCTCGTAGAAGAGACACTTCCTGGTTACCAAAGCCATTTCTGACCTCCCTGAAAAGTAAGCCTCGAATTCCCCTGTCTTCACACGTAATTTTATCTCTGTCCAAACCTGATTATAATGGAAGGCGCTAGTGAGGTGAGAACGGCAAGAGGGAGTCCAAATCCCACGAAATACGGCCAGTTACATTCCATGTACGTGAGTCGCTTTGGAGCGGGCCATCCTGTCACATCCATTCCAAAGAAACAACATTAGATTGAACACGAAGATACACCAATTGTCCATTTTACAGTTACGTGCTTGGTTGCCAAGCTTTTAAACAGGAGTGAGGCTCAGAGTGACCTTGTTATGATACAGACGTTGCTGCTTTTCAAATGTAACTTTCTCTGTCATGATGCTCACTAGATGTTGGTTTCTATCCCAACAAGGTCACCTTCAGCCTCACACCAAATCAAAGGCTTGGCAACCAAGCACACAACTGTAAAATGGCCTACTGGTCCTCTCAAGTTTGACATAGAAGATTTTGTATAACCCCACGGTCGCTCTCGGTCTTTGTAGTTTGATCTTGTCACACAACGCGCTCTAGTGAATACGTTGCGTGCCCAGACCAACCTCTTCCAGATACAAAGGAATAAAGTTTAAGTTTCTGAAGAAACTGTAGTGCTGCATTGGTGGATGTGTATAAAGGGGAATATAACCTTTTAGTTTCCAAGATCTGATTGTTAATTTTCCCCTCTATAAATTGGTTATGAGAATTTGGAACTAGATCAGATAACAACTTTTACCTGATAAGTTTAGTTATTCTCATTACCTGCTTATAGAATAATGTATGGATATTATTGGGAAAAGTTACATGTTAATTGCTTCGGGGAGTTAAATGGTTAATTTGAGGAAAGTACTAATCTGCTTCTCACCCATATTAACCCACTTGTACTCAAAGGAATAAAGAGAATAAAGGAGACACATATGAGCCAAACTGACCACAGGGCCCACAATTGGAAGAAAGCCTACAACCATGGCCTGAAAAACAAAATGAGTAAAATCATAATTTTTTGTTTCTCTGGTTCACTTCTGCCAAAGCAAATGAGTTACTAAGTTTGCCTAGTTTGCTTTGCTAATATAAGCACATTTTAAAGGTGAATCAAGAAGAAGCCTTATGACACTGATATAACATAAGTGAACTGCTGAGAAATATAGCATTTACACAGTATTTAACATAAATTCTTCAACCCAGTCTTGTGTTTTACTTCAACACCAATACCACTCCCCCCTTGATCTGCTCCTGTTGCACCTGTAATTACTTTGCTTGTTGTTCAGTTAGTTAGATATTTATCTGAATCTATTTGTTTAAAAAGTGTAAAATTATTTAGTCAAGTAATTTTAAATGCAAAACCTCAAAATGCTGTTTTTAGCAGTTTACTAGGGCGTAGCCTTCAGCCCCCAACTTTCTCTCTCTTTCAGCTAAAAAATTATTTCAGCACTTCCCAACATTCATATTATAAATAGGTATGAATGACACTCACAGAAACTAACATCAACTGCATAACTTCAGAACTTAATTGTTGTAACATACAGCAATTCAAAATTAGATTTTTATGACTACTCTCAATGAAGACTAAATGGTTTGGTAATGTAATTAATCAACTGTTAATGATTCGACCTGAAAAACAGCTTGCATACAGTGAGCCTTTGATATCCTGATTATAAAATTCAGACAAAGTCTTAAACAATTGATACAATTTGATATGAGTTACCTGCACAAGAAAGAGCACCTGAAGCAAAAAGCTAAAGAAGAAATCAGCTACTGTTTTACTGATATGGGATGACACACTGAAATTGAATGAATATCAAATATGAAATCAATACAAACCTCTTGTTAACTTAGCGTGAGGTCCATACTGTAAGTTACAGATGTGTGGGAAAAGTTACGTTCTGTGACTTACAGTACAGGACCCAGCAACTGGAAAGCCTATTAGCGCTAACCCAGGGTTAAATTTTAGTCCAAGGTCCAGTTGTTTGATGGCCGATTAGCGCTAACCCAGGGTTAAATGTTAATCCAAGTTTCTATATTTCTCTGTTCAATAGCCGTTTTAAGATAATTTTCCCAATTATTCTTAGAGCATTCAATCACCAAATTGTAAACAAATGGAATTTAAGTGAATTTAATTTTAAAGCTTTCAGATCTGCAATTAAATTTCACGGTAATCCTGAGTTATCTTAATCCGCTTTTGAACAACCCTGCCCAGGTTTCTATATTCCTCTGTTAAAATGCCATTTTGGGATAATATTCCCAATTCTTTTTAGAGCATTCAATCATCAAATTGTAGACAAATGGAATTAAACTGACTTTTCTTTTAAAGCATTCAGATCTGAAATCACATTTCACACTTACCATAGGTTACCTTAACCTGGCTCTGAACAACCCAGCCCAGACCAATACAATAATAATACTAATAATAATAATAATAATAACAATAATAATAATAATAATAATAGTAATAATAGGCTTTATTTAGAGAGGGTAAAAAACTTAACAGTAGCCCTAAGACACCGATGACTCTGTGGCCCTCAAAACAATAATTTACAAATATAAATTCTACAACTAATAACTATAAAATATAGCATATTTAAAAAGGATATTTAAAATATAATAAATAATTCAATGAGGTAAGTGAGGTAGGTATTATATCCCTGGGGTTCAAATAGGGGTTCAAATAAGGGGGGGGGGAGATTTCATTTAAAAAAAAAACCTTTGAATAAAGCAGGCCTGCTAAATTGACCAATCATAGTGTATGTACTCAGGAGGTGCGGTGGCCTAATGGTTTGCGCACCAGACTCCAGATGAGGAAGTACAGGTTTGAGCCCCAGCCGGGGGCATTGTGTTGTGTTCTTAGGCAAGACACTTCACTCTCCCAGTGCTTCTTTTCACCCAGGTGTTTAAATGGGTACCAGCAAATTTAATGCTGGGGGGTAACCCTGCAATGGACTAGCATCCCATCTAGGGCGGGGGGGGGAGTAGAAATACTTCTAGCCACTTTATGCGACAGAAACTGGAGTTAAATGACAGCCTGATGGGCCACTTGGCTTGTAAATAGACTTTACTGTAAGGGTACATGTACTTACTGAGGGATATAATAATATCTTTCAAACTCTTTCTTTCAACTCTGTTATAGACTGAACTTAGCAACATAAGAAAAGTAAACAATTTTCTCCAAATATTACAAAACTGATCCCATAATTTGATAATTCATGGACTCTGTATATCAACCTTTCTTTCTTGAATGAAGCCAAGAATCCAAGAGGTCTTCCTCTTGTGTTGCGGTATGCAGAATCAGCTATCTCCTAAATCAAATATTACATAGTGCATTAGAATAGCATCTTGTTAAACAGATCTCTTGAAGTGTGAAAACCTACAAGCCTTCCCCGGCTTTGTTACAGGGAATGGAATTTCAGCCGTTTTAATTTCCAGGTTCCCAGTCCATCTGGGTTAACAGACTCTTAATGAGATACAATGAAATATATGAAGTTCATATATTTTGTACTGCGGTATTAGATACATATGATGCACGATCCTAGCAGTAGATAGCGCTATTTAAGCAATAGCAAAAATCAGACCTGAAAAAAGTCAGGCCTGTACGGGATTTGAACCACTGACCTCAGCGATACTAGTGCAGCACTCTACCAATTGAACTAACAAGCCAACTGGAAGCAGGCCATTAAGTTGATTCGTAATAAACCCGTGAAAGTGATAAATGAGATACAATGAAATATATGAAGTTCATATATTTTGTACTGGGGTATTAGATACATATGATGCACGATCCTCGCAGTAGATAGCGCTATTTAAGCAATAGCGAAAATCAGACCTGAAAAAAGTCAGGCCTGTACAGGATTCGAACCACTGACCTCTGCAATACTAGTGCAGCGCTCTAATAATTGAGCTAACAAGCCAACTGGGAGCAGGCCGTTAAGTTGATTCGTAATAAACCCGTGAAAGTGATAAATGAGATACAATGAAATATATGAAGTTCATATATTTTGGACTGCGGTATTAGATACATATGATGCACGATCCTCACAGTAGATAGCACTATTTAAGCAATAGCGAAAATCAGACCTGAAAAAAATCAGGCCTGTACGGGATTCGAACCACTGACCTCTGCGATACTAGTGCAGCGCTCTACCAATTGAGACTCTTAATATAGTTTTCATTTCATTTAGCTAAACTTTGAATAATTCCAAACCACAACACACACATTTCAATATAAAGCAAACAATAAAATTCTAATTGAACAGTAAAGGAATACAAGTAAGGTTTAATATAAAACAACAGAAATAAAAAGTTACCTGATACCATAACGAATTGAGTGGCTTGCTGAGCCAGAAGAGAGGCAACACCCACAAAGCACCAAACAAATATGATAACAAAGGTCCCATCCATCTCCACAGCCATAAACCCTGATGGGGCGCACTTCCAACCAGTGTATCTGTGGTCATTATATATTTAACAGCTATTCACTAAGTGGAGGTGGTTAGTGGTAGATATTTATTGAGCCACGAAGCGGCGAGGTAAATATCCACAGCTAACCACCAACACTGAGGTGCATAGTTGTTTTAGTATATACTAAAACAGTGAGATAATACATACCCCCAACAATTGATTTGAGTGATTTCTTCGCTTGTCACGGATGCAAACCGAGACGCCATTTTTTCCCGAGTTGCTCGGAGGTAAATAGCAGAGGATATTCAGAGTTTGACTAGCCAATCAGAGCATGCCTTCAACGCTATCCATTGTTTTAGTATATACTAAAGATGCATATTCAGTCCATTAAGAGATGAACTCATAACCAATGATCATTCAATACTCATTTAAAAAAGTAATAAAAATAATACTCAAGCTCTGATTGGCAAAAATTAGTTTTAGTAATAACCAAGTGGCCCATCCAGCCAGTCAGAGCTTGTCACAGATTCTGTGGTAGGAAATGAGCAAGAGTATTGTCACAGTCCCCCTCCCCCCCCCCCCCCCATTGGTAAGCCAGTCCATCACAAGGTTATCCCCCTGCATTTCATCAGGCTTCCCTAACAGTATACCAGTACCCATTTGTATTTTTTTTCTTAACACGTTCAACTTTATAAATAACTCATAAGCATTTCAATGTTTAACCAAAATGTTTCTTGGAAACTATCATTAAAATAACAATGCTTAGTTTGATATGACAGAAAAGGGATGGGCATCTCATTGTACAGAAATCTTAAATCCTTGATTCTGATTGGACCAAGAAAATTACATTACCACACATATAGATCTATAACCATCCAGCAAGGAAAGTAAATTGTACTTCTTCAGTTAACAGAGAAAAAAATTAAAGTACTTACTGAATATAAAGTGAGTAAAAAATTGTAGTCCAGGAAGGATATAATTCTCAAAGAGGAAAATACTCATCTGAAAGAAAAAGAAAGGAAATATTTTTTTTTAGAATTTTTTTTAGAATTTAGAATTTTAATTTATTTGCCATGAGAATGGCAGGAGAAAGGAACAGAACTTTCATCCCAATTGACACCTAACCCCTTTGTAACCCACCCATCCCACCTTAGGGGAGGAAATCCATCACACAGTAATCTCATGCGTGGGAAATTAATGTCTCCTACCCCTAACCCTGCAGGAGACGGGACTTCCATTTATTCATCCCTATGCAAGAAGACTTGAATATCTAACCATTTCTTGATGTTATAGAAAGGTAGCATATTTTTCTCAATTATTTTAAGACCTTGAGTGTTGGTCCGGCAAGGGCTCGAACCCTCAACCTCCTGCACAACAGTCCAGCGCTCTATCCATTGAGCTAACTGGGAGGCAGTCAATTTCAATAAACCTCTCAGTACTGTACATAGGTTTCATTGATATTAACCATCCACCCTGCCAGTTTCATTGATTTCATTGGTTTCATTGATCACAAATACCTAAAAACTAGGATCAAAATATTTGGGCTGTCCAGAAGGGTGACATAAGGAGTGGCTGCATAGCTGAGGTCTGGGAAAGGATTCAAAAGTTTAATTTGTATGAAGCGGTTGTTCAGACACTTGTTCTTAATGAAAATTCTCCTTTTGTACCAAGCCTCTTTAACCTTGGACCCTTGAGCAGTTTTCTTTCAGTCACCAGTTTTGAGGGAATTGATGTGTGCGCAACCAGTGGCCTGTTAACCTTTACCCTACATTTGACTACATTTACACATATATTTTGCAAGTGTTTTAGCTGTCAAGTCAAAAGCAGGCTACCTTACATAACACTTACTTCTTTTGGCAACTGCAGCACAGCTTATTCTACAAACTGACTGGGTGGATGGTTATTTTAGCATAGAGTCCCCAGTATTGAAAAACAGGGCAACAAAATTGTTACAATAGTTCTCGCATAAATTAATTCATCTTAACATTTCCTTATTCCCTACCCAAAACTCTTTGATTTCCATTTGATGCCTTATACCCCCTTTTTTCATGTCACACATCTCTATTTATGTTTACAGTGTCCCCTTCCCTTCACAAATCATGCATAATGAAAAAGTCACTGTGCAATGGTTCTCATAAATGGAAATCACCCACACATGTGCTTTAAAAATCAGACAATGTTACAGTATCAAAAGAGAGAAGACATGCTTTATTTGAAGCTCCGTCATAACAATCTTTTATGGCATTTTCACAAAAATGAGAGTTGACAAAAATCTGAGTTTTCCATGAGAACTAAGAAGCCTCACACCTTCCAATTTTGCACTCTGATGCTCAGCCACAGAAAAATCAGGGGTGACTGGTGCCATTGCTGGATTCATTAGTGAACATACTGCAGTATCCAGTTGTTGAATTCAGTGAAAGCTGCATTACTTACCCAAAATATTCCACCATTTAACATGCAGCACTGCAACATTTTGCTGTAAATATCTCTAGCTCCTGCAGATCTAAATATATTCCAGCCGAAATATAAACATATAAAGAAATCAACCACAAATGCTGCGAATTTAGCATAATTAAAGTTGTATACATTTCGCATACGTGACAAGAAATGAATAATAAAGGACTTTTTGGTAAGACGGGTACCTAGCTTAGTATTCACAAAATCGATCAAATTTCATTGAAATGAAATATTGTGTAGACGTTTTTCAAATAGCTAAAACTTAACTTCGGATAGCTCCAAGACAAGCTCAACCTTGATCTCGGTTGAATATCGTCATTTAGCAAATAAATATTAACACCAGCTTACATGACTATAATTGCGTACAGCCCTGAAAGGTTTTCTAATATTTGTCAAAGTAAACTCTATCTACAGGACTGACCAGAAATAAAATGCAACTAATACAACTTTTTCACACTAAACTTGACTTTATGAAACATTCCTGTTGAACTTCACTGGCTTGAAATTATATTTCTGTGGCAATTCATCAGTACGAATCATATACCTATCGGCCTTTTTATCCAGGTCATTTTGCCTTCCTCTTAGCCTTGTTCTTCGCGAGGACTGCGTATCTGTTTTAAATTGGTCTTCCGTTTGTTTTTCCTCTAGAATGCTGTTCAATCTTAGCAGCACAGTCATTCCAAGTAGAGAATCTTTCAATCCATGCCCGATACCAAGAACTATTGGTCTTAATTCGCTCATATTTCCCGTGCAATCTTACATACTTTGTTATTATTTTTTTTTAAAAGTCTTTTCCAGTTCCCCACCGTAAGCTTGGTAGCCTCGCTGCGAGTTTGAGTGTCCAGGTCTAGGCCTGGACACAAACAGAAAGTTTCTCCAAGTAGTTTCTAGATACCTAGCTAGACACTTAAAACAGTGCGTTTGTCTAAATAAAAACACATTTTCGTTGGAAAAAGCACGTATCGCTGAGTTGAGATGAATCGCTTGTGCATTAGAAAGTCTAAAAAGAAGAACTGTGCTATTCAGCGGTCTTCTTCATGTCGGACTGAAGACCTCACTGAGCAAGGAAAAGATCACAGTGCTTTGAAGAGAACAAGATTTTAGGCGTTACAGACCGAACAATATAATTTTGGTCAGTAACGCCCATACCATGAGAATCTAAGAGGAAATGACAAATTCCGCCCCTCAATAACTTAAAAAAAGCATTTGGTCTCAATGTGCGGTCCCTAGTGAGCTTGTGCTGTTTATTTATTTATTTATTTATTTATAAACTTCGCCAAAAACAATTTGGCAGGAGAGATCTCACAGAACTAATGTTCCAGAAACGAGACTCCTAAACAATCAAACAAACAAAACAAAAGAAATTACTATTGAGTAATAGGAATTGATATTATATGATTAGAAACAGGTAATTAACAACAGAGTTTGGCTAGTAATGCAGTTACTGGTCTGCTGATATGACATTTTATGCAGACATTGTTGTCTGATTGGATAATAAAACTCACAAACTTCACGAGCTGCGTTACCGAACATTTGTCTATCGCAGAGGGGTCGTAAGGGGGGGGGGGGTCCTTCGTACTATTCATGACAATTAAATATAACAAATAACAAATCACGGTAATCCATATTCTCATTTCACGCTGCATGATAGTGAAAAAAGATCTTGCCTTTTGAAAACCTTACATAGTGAATCTCTTCCTCGTTTCATGCCAAGTGTCAGTTCCAATGTTTTTCTTCACACAATGACACCTTTTTTTTTTTAAGAAGAAAATCAAAGAACTAAACTGATTCATACCCTCATCAGTTGTCACGCAAGGTCTAAAATAAGTAGGTCACGTTAGAGAACGCATGGAGAGTTTTGCGTTGCTTTGCAGACGTAAGTCTTCGGCAAGTAAATTTTCGCGGAAAAAAACTGCGTTTTATTTTTAGTTATCACGAATAACGGAAAATAATTTCTTTGTTTCACGTATCAAGACTGGCATATCGTTCACAGTTCACGGCTTTTAACTTTTTACAATCAAGAGTCACGGCAATTGAAAATGTCATATTGTGAAGATTCGCAAGCACAAATGCGAAATAAGACCTAATAAAAAACTGGAAACAAATCTAATTCCTCACTCACACCAAAGGTTAAACATATTTTAAAGCATTTTCATTATACGCTGTCCGAAATTTTTTCTTCATAGAACCTGCTTAACTCTTTATACCCCAACATCAGTATGCATATTCTCCATACTGTACTGTTCTCATACCGCGATTTCCTAAGATGCCGCAACCTCGTTCCCAGGGCCTTATCCCTTATTTCCTTCCCCTAACCAATGGAAAAGGCCCTGGGAACGAAGTTGAGGATGCTGACGAGGAGAATTTCCTTATCAATCAAGAGTTTCTTTAGTTGTTGATCATTTTCATTATTCTTATAGCCTTAGTGTTTGATTCGGGGGTCATATTGTAAGGAGAAATTAGATGCTGGTCACTCTTAGGGGTTAAAATGTTAAACCGATGTCGAATTCAAATGTAACTCACTGAAAATACAAGTTATAACTATAGTGATTTCTTGAGACCTATAGACAAATCAGTTTTTGAGATATCTCTTACTGACATTCATTCACTTATAGCCGGTTTAACTAGTCTTGTTTTTTCCTGGTGTGAATTAGCTATCAGCAATATTGACGCTTGAGCTTCGATTCCCAGTAGGCGCCATTTTGAATAGTTTGACGTGATACGGTGAGAGCTCTCGTAGTTCGTAAGGGGTCTCGTGGGGATCTTACTAGTGACAACGTAAGCGTTCACATAATCTTGCAAGTTGGTGCACACCAAATCCTAGTTTCCAAATCGCGAATACCTGTTTCTATGTTTTTTTTTTTCACACTAACAACTCCATTCCTACTCGTGCCTACAAATTTTGACTAAGAAAAAGTTATTCATATATACGACTAAGTCAAAATTTAGGTGAAATGCTAGAGAAGGCAGCGTTCACCTAAGGGACAGCGTGCACCTCACTCCGTTCTTTGGGCTCAGCGTCATGTGTTCCATTTGTTTGAGGTCTTGACCTGGAAGAAGATTGAACTTGAATGTTTGAAGCAAACGGGCAATCAACAGCTTGGTCTCGACGTGAGCAAAATGTATGCCGATACAGGTATGACGGCCGAGAGAAAAAGGAAAATAAGCATAGTGTTCAACATTTTCCTGATTTGACGCTGAAAAGCGCTCTGGGTCGAATTCCTCTGGGTTGTCCCAGTAGTTACTATGGTGATGAAGCACATACGCGTTCACCATGATGCTCGTTCTGGCGGGAATGTGGTAGTCGCCCAGGGTCATGCTTTCATTCGCAACGCGCGTGATCGCTGGTTCTGGTGGATGCAGGCGCAGAGCCTCCTTGCTTGCCTGTTCCAGATATTTGAGCCTTGCGAGGTCTTCGTAGCGCATGGCACATCGACTGCCTAGGACTTCATCAATTTCAGCCACAATCCTATAGAAGGAAAGCGAACGTATGAAGTGAATATCAAGGACCCTGTATAATAGGCATTGTTTAGTAGTAGCCTCGTTTGAGTGTTCAAACTTAAAGGACGGGCGTTTGTAATAACGAGGCAGTTGGTGTAACACTTGATGGGAGACATTCAATCGATTCTTTCGTAACTTAACAACCCTCTCTATTCTTTAGCCAACCTTGAAATTTACCGTAATTCTCTACTTAAATAGACTTAAGTCTAAACGTAAGATATTCTTGAAAATTACTAATTTATACAAGTAAAGATTAAAATAGGATGTTTCATCAAGTAAAAGACCTGCAACTAAAACGTGTAACAAACCTTTCTTCCACCCTGGGATGAGAAGTTATCGCCGCAAGAAGAAACGTTAAATGATTCGAGACGGTCTCCTCACCTGAAAAATAATTTGAATCATGCGAGATTCAATGCATTTGAAAAAAATGTTTTGTGTGTAGCAGTGATGCCAGTACAGTCCAGCCAACGGTCAGGCGCTCAAATGGGAAAAGATGAATTACACAGTTCCCCGCGCGGATTCACTCGCGTGAGGAGGTCTCCCACGCGCATAGCCTAGATCCCAGGGTCTTTCTTCTTCCTTACCAATCTCTCTCGCCCTCAGGAATGGTTACTGTGACAACGGGATGAAAAAATGGCCTTGGGAACAAGGATAACCTTTGGTGACCTTAGATATTTAATTTAGTCTGTAAGAGCTTTTGATCTATTATGAGTTTCACTGAAAGTTTGTCCTTTGGATACTCTTCAACCAAACTTCTTGGGCCTCCTGTAGTGGAAATTTGGCTCCCTGAGGTATCTTATTAAACATTCTTTGACATTATTTCATGATCTGGACTTTTAGCTTCAAAGCAGATAGAGGAAGGGTAGAAAAGAGGAATAGACAAGAACTGGTACAGGCAAGGTGAAAAGGGTCAGAGCTTAAGAGGCACTGGTGGAATAAAGTTCAATAACCCTGAATATATTTTTTGCAAATGTTAAACACTATGCAATGCACCAAACAAGAAGGTCAGGTCAACACGTTGTGGTACACAAAAATTTAAATTGTCATGTTCTGCTTTGCCCATTACCCACTTCATGAGTCTAAAGCTTAATCCTTCACACCCCAACTACAGTTTGCAATTTTTCCATTCTGTTCACAATATCTTTCCTTTGGTAATTACAGGGAGAATTTGCCTAATAATCAAGAACTTGTTGACCTCTCAAGGGCGTAGCCAGGGGGAGTCCTGGGGTGCTTGTGACCCCCCCCCCCTTGGTAGGCCTTTTGAGCAAATATCCTACAATATTCAGGTGGTGAAAATGCCATGACAATATCAAGGCCTGCCCTCTATACTCTCACTGCTCATCCCAAAACTGTAACATTAAGTAAAACATGCACGGTGTGGAGGTCGACATGACAATCTGGTGAGTAGCCTCTGTGACCCCCCCCCTTTGAAAAATCCTGGCTATGCCCCTGCCTCTTCGTCATTTTTTTTTCTCATGAACTAGATGTTTGATTCAGGGGTGAGATTTTTTAGATATTGGTTGGTTATCACTATTAAAGGTTAAAGGGTTAAGTGGTTTATGCTACAAGTGAGACTATGAGAACCCCCACTTACCACCAACTACAAATGACATGAAATGATCTACCATGTCATCCATTGTGGTGCAACTGTCTCTCTCGGGTAACAGCAGAATGTGTGACAAGAGATCGTTATGTTGATCTTCTCCTTTCATTTTTGCCTTCAATCTTTTCTCAATCACTTCCTTGGCCACACCTCTCACAAAACGTACAGCCTCTCTGCATTTAGCTTGGTAGCCAAAGGTGGAGGGCTGGAACCGCATGAAAGGCTTTCTGAAACTTTGAATGAGGCCCTCCAAAGCTATCCTGATATTGATAGGTATTGGGGTGTCAGGATTATTTGTTGAGTTCAAATCCAGGTCAAAGGCAACCTAACAAGTCAAAATAATCCTTCAGTGGTGAAATAAATGGCCACAGTTACATGGTAATAAGGATGGAACAGATGACTAAAAAAAATTTGCTCAATAAAAAAAAATTTCTCCATACTCTAAGTCCTCAAAAGCAGTTTTAGACACTTGGATGATAAAAAATGGTTGATAGGTGATCCAAAAATGCAATTATAATCCACATTTTTCGAAAAAAAGCATGACCTGTAAACGACACTTATTATTAAAATAATTCATCCTTAATGATTGCTTTTCTGCTTTATCTGGGAAAACTCCCCTGCAGGGGTTTATGAGACAAACCCAATCTATTCATGTCCCATTTTTAATCCAGTTACAGATCAATAATTTACTCTTATAAAAGGTAAAGTCTGTTTACGAGCCCAGTGGCCCATTAGGCCAGTGCTTCACTCTGGTTTCTGTAGCATGAAGCGACTAGGGGTATTTCTACTCCCCCCTGGATGGGATGCCAGTCCATCACAGGGTTACCCCCAGCATTAAATTACTGGTACCCATTTATACACCTGGGTGAAGAGAGGCACTGTGAGAGTACAGTGTCTTGCCTAAGAACACAACACAATGTCCTGGCTGGGGCACGAACCCGGACCACTCGATCCGGAGTCGAGCGCACTTACCATGAGGCCACCGCACCTCCACAATTTACTCTTATAGCATTCCATATTTAAAACTTCAGCTAAAAAAAAAGCTGGGAGCTTATTGGAAAGACAGTGCTTAATTGAGAGGGCTATTAATTAAGAAACTATTAACCTGGCAGTGCACTGATCCCAAAGTAGTTTTAAAAGTTATAAATAGGATAGCAACAGAAACAGGCTTTCTTTGTATCCCAACCATACAAGGAAGTGAGGTCCAGGACAGAGAGGGGCACCTAGCCTGTTTGACAAAATGGCTGAGGGGGGTGCTTACTAAAGCATGGGCACTTGTTCAAGAATATATTGTAATCATCATTTGGTTTCTCCGCCTTCACGAAATAAAATCAATTCACTCATCATGCATTCAATTTTTAAAAAAACCACTCTTAAAATAATAACCTTTTCACTGCCAGGTGTGATGAAAGAGGAATTCCTCCCTACACCCCAATTTGAGGGTGACTATAAAAAGGAAAAGACCGGGAAGGGCGGGTTTAGTGGCTGGGATGGCTAAAAATTTCAAAATACCTTTGCTATCACGTCTAAGTTTATCCTAACAAGTTCCTCAGCCATGGAAACTTCCGCTTTTCCATCAGCAAGGGTCTCTAATCTTTGTAAGAAAGAGTCGCATGTCATATTAAAACTTTCCATCATCCCCACTATACTCGGACGGTAAAACCCTGGATCCAATGTGGCCCTCTTCCAGTGCCACTCCTCTTCGGAAACTTCGGAAAGAAGTCCTTGTCCAAGCATTCTCTCGCCAAAAAGCAAGGCGAGATGGCTGTATCCGAACTTGTCCTTTGGGAGATTTTTCGTAATTAAGACTTCCTTTACAAGCTGAGCGTCTGTTATAATAACAACTGGACGATGGAAAAACCAAAACACGAACATTGGGGAGTGTTGCAAGGCAAGCTCCGCCCAAATCTGGTGGATCGTTAAGTTGAGTTTGGTTCTCTTTTCGTAGACTAACGCCATGTTACCGGTGAGGAAGCCATTTCTTTTGGGTCCGGGTAAATGGTCGTACTTCGCGTGTACAAGGAGCAAGTAGATTACCAACCCGACGAAAATGGTGATAGCTACCAATATACTGACTGATATTGTCCACAATAAAATTGAAACTATGGAAATCATATTGAAATAAAGCGGCCAAATCTTGTAAACTTTCGTGAAGGAAACGTATTAATTTCTCTCTGTAACCAAGGTCCTAGGGACGAGATTGCATCCTTAATTTTTACGTCACGCAACGTGCCATCTATTTCATTGTGCGACTGCCGCACTATCAAAATTTCGGATGATGGTTCGTGGGGCGGGGGATTAGGGGAGTTGGGGTAGTCCTTTATTCTTAAATGACCACAGGCGACCCAGGCTCTGTCACAGGCTCTTTCCCCGTGGATTATTATGGAGTTTGTAGAGTGGTTTAGTTGGACTTGCAATTGAGCTCCATAAATATAAAGCTGTGTGAAATAGTAAAAGAAATAGCCTTACCTTCATACAGAGTAGTCTGTGCTATTCTGGTCGCGATTTGAGGCCATTTTGCTGTTTCAGCTCAACGTCCGAGCCCTACCAAGTAAAAGACCCGTATCTTGTGCACGGTGACTCGGTGGCGATTAGGGCATCAAGCTAAAACACATCAAAACCGCCACAAATCGCGAGGAGAACAACACAGACTACTCTCTATGAAGATAAGACTTTATTTCTTTGATTGTTTCACACAACATTACATTTGCGGAGCTCAAAAGCAAGTCTAACTAAACTACTATCCAAACTCTTTAATAGTCCACCGTGAAAGAGCATGTGGCAGAGCTTGGGCTACCTGTGGTCCAACTAAACCACTAATTAATAATCCATTGTGAAAGAGCCTGCGGCAGAGCTTGGGCCACCTGTGAATTGGTGGTTGCCCATGACAGTGCCTCACATAAACCACAGGTCCAAGAAGAGGCACAGTTTGCTATCAACAGAGAAAGACTTGGTAGTAATTATAATAACACCTTTATTTAGACACGATAATGTTTAAAGCTGAACAGCTTGTGGGGTCCTGCGTAAATGCAAATAAACTCTAAATTAAATAAATTCAAATGATGATGGTTTTTGAGGAGAGGGGAAAACTGAGTACCCGGAGAAAAACCTCTCGGAGCAGACTAGAAAACCAACAAACTAAATCCACTTATGATGCTGGGTCCGGGAATCGAACCCGGGACACATTGGTGGAAGGCGAGCGCTCTAGTAGTCCTGCATAACAAAGCCTTTAGTGGTAAAGTAAAATTTTTATCAAACGTAAAAAATATATTAAATAATGAATGGAAATCCTGAATTGCTTGATTAGAGAATAAATAAGAAAAATTCCTCCTTTCTCTGAGAAAATTTTGCAATACTATACACTGATTTTACAAGTCAGTATCCACCGATCATTTTAACTAGATGTAAGCCAATTAAGGTCATCATTTTAGTGTTTAACCTTTTAGCTCCCATGGATGATCTTAGAATTTCTCCTTCCAACATCAAAACAGTATCAAGCAGAGAAGCAATGAGAAGAGAGATAAATATCGACTAGGGATTATCATTTGACCTGATACTAAATTCTTCGAACCAACAGAACTACTACTAGGACTGAAAGCTCAACTGATCCAGGATTTAGTGATGGAGATAACTTCTTCATGGGCATTGTTAACTTTAAAAGTACATCCTCGTTTTCTTACTCATTATTGTACTAATTGCAATTGAAAAATTAAATAAAATAATTTTTTGTAGCATTTTTGACAGCCAATCACAGTCAATCACAGTGCTTGGAATGGCCTTATGGTCCCAAAAGAAAAGGGTCTTCTATAATCAGATATCGCCATGCATGATTAAATATTGTTTTGTTTGTATCTGAAGTTTCCGTGTTTATAATTTAAGCATAAAAAACAACATCTAGCAAAAAGGATGGGATAGAAAAATAAATGTTTGCTGGCAAGATTTGAAGAAACTTTGGAAAATTTTATAGGAAAACAGCAAAGTTGGTTCACAAGCACAAGTTTTCTTTTAACTCATCTGTCTATAGTAATGCAACAAGATTAAATTTTACAAAGAAAAAATTATTTGAACAAGGATAGGACCACCCCTTTCATACACCTATTTTAGCCTTCCAGCAATCTGCATGCCTTGGTTTCCTAAATACATAATCAATTTAAAACGCTATTAGTTTGCCTATAGAATCTATGTATTCCACATTCCCTTGTGAGAGTGATAGTAATGGAACAACCCCGGCTGTTTGAGTCTTTCAATTTCCAGCTGCACAGAGAATACTCTGTCAATAAGATCCCAATCCTCACCACCCCACTTTGTGGTAAAATCTCTAACATTCATACCTATGTAGGAAAAAAGAAAGCACATGTGAGTATACTCTATACAGTATGCACAAAAGATATAATATTCATGGCCCATCAGGGCTTGAATTTAATTTTGGAGCACTAACCCTTCAGGTGAGTAGACATCTTTTTTACTAAGCAAATTATAAAGTTTGGTATCCAAGCTCACAAGTTACAAGATCTCAAATATTCAACATTTTGATAATAACGACTAAGACAAATTAAAGAGTGGCTGAAATTGCATGGTGACCTTAAAATCGTTGACAATTATGCACTTATTTTATTTCCCTCCCATTTACCATGATTAGTCAGGAACAGTACATCTACAGCAAATTCTCTCAAAAGAGTTTAAGTGGATTTAACAACTTGAGTATTTTAAGTACTCTTCTGAGAGTCAGGTCTAAGTGCTCTTTGTCCCAAAGTCCACCAATGTTTAAATATGTTAGAAAATTTTACTAACCATGTTGGGTTAGTCGGACACATGTTTAGTAACCAAACGTTGAAAATTACTAACCACTGGTTAACGGGTTACCGTTAATTTCAAGCCCTGCCCATGGAGGGGAAAAGGGAGACCCTGGACTCAAACTGTTGACTTAAGGTCAAATTGGGGTGAAAAACAACACGCCTTGCCCTTTCCCCAAAAAACCTACATGCACCTCTTTCCTGTATGTCTTAACACCACCATATTTTAATGCTTTCAGGCTCTCTACATCCCTTCAACCTTTAACTCCCACAAGTGACAAGAGAGAATTTCTCCTTACATTATGAGTACAGTATCAAGCAGACAAGTGATGAGCGTAAAGAAAAATATCATTTAGGGGATTATCAGTTGATCCAATACCAAATTGTGTGGTTCCAGAAAATATCCTTCCCCCCCGCCCCCCCACAGAAGATCATTGGAAATTCTGAGGGGGAGGGGGGTTCAAGGGCAGTAATTTCTGCGGGGTAGGGGGGTTTCATGGGATACTACTTTTCCAAAGAGTAACAAACCACGTACAAAACATTTAAAGCAATATATACGATCAATCTGAAGCACAAAAACATACTCACGTACGTTGTTTTGAAACAAAAGTCAGTACTCTTGGCCATTGAGATAAAGTTAACATTATAGGCTTTAATATTTCTTTTTTTCTTCGAGTTAGCTAGCGCTACAACCTCCCAAAGCTAGGAATGGAGTCAAAACGATTTGAAATGGCCGTCTCAACATGACCATTCCCATTTCTTGCTCGTCCTTCAGAAGGCCTGGCTACCTGGCTAATTTAGTAAATCGTGGCAATGTTCACAAAACCTTGTTAACATGTGTGTGCTAGTGAAGTTTTAGGTCTTTAAATAAGAATCAACCTGAAGAAAGTGACAAAATGTGTAGACAAAGGAACCCTGTAAGTTTCTGTTTTATTTACTATGGTTTGCAAAGTTGTTTAAGCGAGTGAAACGTTCTCATCGGAGTTAGCACAAAAACGTATACGCGTACACGGAACAATCGACATTTTAAATCATTTTAAATTTTGCAACCCAGATGTTTATTTATATTTTATGTAAAAACAACACAGATATGATTTACCAAAATGATGGCAAAGATGCTGAAGTATAAGCTTAAAGTGCACCTACACCCAAACAAATTTTTTTCGCTTAACGAAGTAAGCTAATTTTTTTTGTGTATTTCTGCGCAAAAATTTTTTTATTTGCTCAAATCTTCAATTTTCTATGCCCAGTCAAAATACGGAAAATCAGCCGCCATCTTGCCCCACGACCGAGTTTAAAGAGGAATGGCTCTAGTGGGTAATGTGACGTCAAATCGAGAACACGAAAGTCTGCATTTCACATATTTTCACTTGTTTGGGAATGTTGTGGTCGATAATTGTCCGAAAATATGCCGACTAAGTGTGTTGTAGAAGGATGTAGCAACATGCGAAATTTGCAAGAGGGTATTGCGCTTCATACATTCTTAATACAACACACCTAGTCGGCATATTTCGGACAATATCGACAACAATCTTCCCAAACAAGTGAAAATGTGTGAGATGCAGACTTTCATGTTCTCGATTTGACGTCACATTACCCGCTAGAGCCATTCTTCTTTAAACTCGGTCGTGGGGCAAGATGGCGGCCGATTTTCCGTATTTTGACTGGGCATAGAAAATTAAAGATTTGAGCAAATTAAAAAATTTTTGCACAGAAATACTCCAAAAAATAAGCGAAAAAAAAATTTGGGGTTTAGGTGCACTTTAACAAAGTGTTACATTTTTATTAACATTAATCTTAATGTTTTCAGTGTTGTAATAAAATTCTACCGCATTTACACAACCAACTTAGTATTCGCTTTCTCTTTTTATAAGTACAAAAACTACTTTGAATTTCCGATGGCGGTAAGAATTAAGTCCCCAATTAAAATTCTGGAAATTCCTGGGGGGAGGGGGGTCATCAAAGACTGCCTGGAATGGAAAATCCTGGGGGGTGGTGGGTGCAAAAAAGTCTTCCGTGGGGGGTATGAATAATTTCTGGAACCACACATTCTCCATACTTGCAACATGAGAATTGTATGATAGACAGTAAAGAGAATTACCAATGAGATCTTGGGAGTGAAAGGGTCAACTCAAAAGCCATTCAGGTATTTTGCTTCTCTTTTTTAACTAAGTGATAATCTGTTATGTGCACTGAGAGGGAAAAAAGCTCGAGGTTGTTACTTAAGTGAGCCAATGCCCATTTTAACTCATTTTAGCTCAAGTGGTTTGCCTGTGCATTAGGCTCTCTGAGCTGGGTGAAGTTGTAAAGGCCATTTCACCCAAGAACCTTGGCTCACTGATCTCAGCATCTTAAACCTAACCCCTCTACACTTGAAGATAATTATGCATCACAGTTTCTTTAAGAGTTATTTGTACACAATAAATCAAAATTTGTACTCAGTCATTTTCCCCCATTTCCTTCCTTGGTTACTTGTAAAGTGAAAGTACAGAAGGAATTCAGAGTAAAAACTCTAGGCACTCACCTTCAAATCTGTCCCAATCATTTTTGAAAACACTTAAAATTCCATAGCCATTCACCTGCCAAAAACCATAGGGATCACTTGGAAATGCTCCACAATCTAGTCTGCCCACAACAGGTGCATATGCTACCTTGCCAAATATAGTGTGCTGCACATGCAACAAAATAAAAACAAGCAATTTCTGAATGATTTCATCATTCATATTCCAAAAGTGACCAACATGGAACTTCTCGGTGTTTAGAGTATTAGTAATTTTCCGAGCCTTGGGTCACTAGCTTATGCATGATTTCAAATGTGGAGACCTACCTGGTATACAAAATTTTAATTTTTTAACACGAACCCAGAACTTTAGAACCAGACTCGATCATAACTGTATTAAACATTCAGGCTGGTACACAAGAGAGACTAGCTGTTGCTAGTCTCTTTGACAAACTGCCTAATTTGTACTGTTTCTGGCCGAAGTTGCCTCAACTCATTTTAAGACAGTGACTGTGAATATTCTTAAAGGCAAAAGAGATTGACTGCTATCTTGTTTTGGAATAACATTTTGATGCACAAACAGAATGATCCCTATATTTCCCCAACACAAAGTTAGAAAGTAACACTACCAGATGTCCCTATCTGTCCCTCAAAAGTATCAATTAGGAGAAAGGCCAATCAAGGCTTTACCCTATAGTCCTTAAGAGTGACTGTATCTAATTTCTTCCTGCAATAATTATCACTCCTGAATCACACATTAAGGTCACCAGAATAAAGAAAATGATCACCATCTGAAGGTAGCTAGCTCTTGATTCGTAAACAAATTCTCCTTGCAGTAATAGTTTGAACCAAGGGGTAACATGAGAAAGTGTAGTGTGATCGACTGGGTGAGTGTAGTCCTGAGAAGGGCTGTTGTCGATGGTGGTGACTGATGTTTCAACAACCTGCGCAGAAGTCATCATCTAAGAGTCATGTGACTCTGATGATGACTTCCGCACAGGTTGTTGAAACGTCAGTCACCGCCACTGACAACAGCCCTTCTCAGGACTACACTCACACGGAAGATCACACTACACTTTCACAAATTCTCCTTGTCAGCACCTTAAGAAATATATGAAAAACAGTATGGAGAATTTAAATACTGATGTTATCTTGTAGATGATTAAGTCCTTCTCACCTTTCTTACACTATCCAGCAGTCCAAAAGGAACATCAATATGAAGATCAAAAAGAAAGACTATGTCATCATCATTTGGTACAGCACTGACAGCCCTCTGTAACCCTAATGTCTTGTGGAATGGCCCAGTCAACTTGATCAGAGTATACCGGTTTTGAAGTGGCCACACACTAAACACTTCATCAAAATCAATGTCATCGCTTGAAAAATCCACAACAATAACATGAAAGTTGTAATCACCACTCTGATTTGACACAGCAGCAAGTTGAGAAACAAAGTGATGGACCCACATGCCCTGGTTTTTAACAGGCAGAATAAAGTATACTGTTGCATTGCTATTCCACTCTACTCCTTCAGGGAAACAAAGCTCCTCTTTCTCAAGAGGAAGATACACATATTCAGAGAGACGGAAGCTTTCACCTGATCCACTGACACCCAATTCAAGCTCAAGCAGGAAACGACTTCCCAGCTTAGGATCAGGATTCTGTTCAACGTTGAGGATTCTTTGTAAATAGTACTTCCTGTCAGGAAAGAAGGCAATAAAGTTAATAAGGAATTCATGTTTGTAGGGTAATTTTCTAGGCATAGTGGTAATAAACTACTGACCAGTTAACTCAATCCTAAGCTTCGACCCCTAATAAAGTAACCAAGTAGACACCCTAGTACTTAAATTCAAGGTAGAAGGCAGTTAAGGAATACAAGAGATCTAGATAATTGACATTGGGTTTTCATTCAAAATGGAACACCTTGAAGAGCTGTGATGGGTGCAAGCCCAGTTTAAAAAGTTCAACATTGACTCAGTAAGGCAGTTTAAGAATAAAAAGGAACTAACAAAGTGAAGTTGGGTTTGATTCACAACCAAACATCTTGGAGAGCTGTCACAGATGCAAGCTTTGTAAAAAAAATTCGACATCAATCATCTCAGTCATACAGTATGTGAAATCTAAGAGAGCTGTTTATAAGTATCGCATTAAACTGTGTGTGACATAAGTTACTTTTTAGTTCTTTTGTGTTAAGGCAAAGAGAGCAACCAATGACACAAAAGACTGCTGCAGGAGTCTCTTTCTCTCACATCCATTCCAACAATGAAAGAGCAGTAGCAGACCAATTTTAAGAAATGTAATAAACAAGTTTTCAAACCTCAGCAGAGCCAGATGGGTTTATCCAACTCCAATTATTGATTACGTGAAAATAACATAATAGTATTGGAATTAGCATTTTCCATACCTGAAAACTGTACCTAATTGCAAGGACGTGGAAGTATGCTCTAGCTCGACAAATTGGAATTTAAATTGCGGTTCCTTATAAAACGTTTAATTATTAAAATAATCATTTCTCACAGTGTAAACAAAGCCACGCGGTCCTAATAAAGAAAAAAAATGAAGCCTGTGAGTATTCACGCCAAAAACAAATTTCACGCCTGAATTTTTTTAAAGCTGAATAGAAAAATTGGCCTACGATAATTTGCATCATTGGAATCAAATCTACTTTAAAGGCGACCGCAAAATTTCCATATGATTAACTTCAATGACATTTCTTTTGTACTACTGTAATTAACCCGCAGAATTCGAGTACCCTTCATACTTCCAATACGTTCTGGCATGAAAGAAGTTTCGGAAGTTTCCATATTGTTCGCACTTTCCCTCCTCCAAATATGGATGTAATTCTTCTTCTAACTCCAATCATTTCTATTTACGTTTTAAAAACCGTAATTTACGCCTCTTAGGAGGCCCTCGTTGTTTTAAACGAGTCAACAAGAGCAACAAAGAATATGAAATCGAAGCGAGAAATGCAAACGCATCCCAACCAAGCCATCGGGAGCAACTTCAGAATACCCGTTTAGACGCTATTCTTATTTAATGACACGTAAATAACTGGCCGGGTATTCTGAAGTTTAGCCAGCCATCGATCACACTTACCGATGAAACTTCCGTAAACTGTTCATAAATTCCCCAACAATTTTGCCAACAGTTACATTATTAACTATTTTATTTCCCGCCGACCACGGCACTCGCGCTTGATGAAGAAAGGTGTTATCGACCGGGTATATCAACGAATCGTGCACCAAGTTAACACCTTCGTAACGAGAAAGGTTTCTTTCGATAATGTAACTCGGTTTGTAAGAACACGACTTTAAAACTCCTTTGACCTCACTGCGATTAATGAAAGGAAGGGACGTGTAATTAAACTGGCTCTTTAGATCCAACCCTTTAAAAATTCTTTGCTTAACGTGACTTGGACTCCTCTGAAGTTCCTCGTGGTCTTGGCCCTTAATATTGAAGTCACGGAAGCTTTCGTTTCTCCTTTTTTCGTCCAAATACCCACTCAGATATTCTCCTGTTATAGCTTCGAGTTTTATAGACCCCGGTTTTCTCCAGTTAACTTGAATCCTGCCATCACCGTTACCTTGTTTATGAAGTGCTTCCACGAAATATCTTCGATTCGCCTCAAGGCGAATGTTTCGAGACTGTTGATTGGCATATTTGGAGAAATCGCTTTCCCCTGTCCAAGCGCTTTGTGTAGGAGAAAAAACACTTGCTATCAAGCGAAGATTGCGTGGATTTTGGTCCAAACTAAGCCACAGCTCCGAAGTATCATCGGATGAAATTGCAAAAGTGTATAAGCCCGAAACCTTAGGTTCGATGAAACCAAAAATTCTTTGCGCATAAGCATCTACATTCCGCACAGTTTGAAAACTCTCGATTAATAGTCGTTCGTGAGGATAGCGAGGAAAGAGAGGCGTTTCGCGAAGAATATCGACGCTATTCCCACATAAATCATTCCATATGTGCAAGTTTAACACTCCAGACATTTTGGATGAATTGAACGAAGTATTACCGAAAGAAATTGGCTCCGTGTAAACGATCACGGGCACAATTGCAATTGGTGTTTGCGTTTGGGGGTTTCTAGAGCGTGACCATATGAATGAGAAAAATCCAATGAACACCAGGCACACGTAGATAGGCACTAAAACACAGAGTCCTCGTCGTAACTTTCTGAAAACCATGTTCGCTTCCCTTCGAGTCTTCACCGTCGTCAGTTGACGACAGGTTTATAGACATCTCGTTGGCTCATGCGCTGAGCAGGCTTTGCTGACAGATAAAGGGAAGTTCCCATACTATGGGTATCCATCCCCGCCAAAATTCAAACTTGTTGTTCAAACATTCAATTCGTCACTTCAAACATTCAATTCGTCATTTCAAACATTCAATTCGTCACTTTAAACATTCAATTCGTCACTTCAAATTATACCATGCCAGATATATTTTTCGTGCAACCCAGCCGAAAAAAAGTTACGCGTTACTTGACGTAACACGTAAAACAGAAAGCCGAACAATCAGACAAGGTACTAACATGAGAATATGACTCAAACAACTCTTTGCCAGTACATCAATATAGCTACAGATAATAAGAATACACGCCATAACAGATCGTCACAAGCCACTACACACAGTAACAAGGCGTAACAAGCCGTCACGAGTAGTAACTGGCCGTTACACACCGTAACAGATCGTCACAAGCCAGTACACACAGTAACAAGGCGTAACAAGCCGTCACAAGGAGTAACTGGCCGTTACACACCGTAACAGATCGTCACAAGCCAGTACACACAGTAACAAGGCGTAACAAGCCGTCACAAGGAGTAACTGGCCGTTACACACCGTGGGGGCTGAATAACTTATCGCGCGATAAGTTGTTCTATCGCGCGATACAGTGTTCTATCGCACGATAGAACACTCTATCGCGCGATAAGTTGTTCTATCGCGCGATAAGTTGTTCTATCGCGCGGTAAGTTGTTCCATCGCGCGATAAGTTGTTCTATCGCGCGATAAGTTGTTCTATCGCGCGATAAGTAGTTCTATCGCGCGATAAGTTGTTTTAAAGCGCGATAAGTTTATCTACCGCGCGATAATGTTGATTGCAAATTTTTGAATGAATGGACTTAGCAAAACTTATCACGCGATAAAGTCATGAAAATTTTTGTAGGTGGATGGCCCTTGAGAGCCACCGTAATTTTCAAAGTTTCGACATTCACTTTCGACATTCGCTTTCGACATTCACTTTCGCCATTCACATTCGACAATCACTTTCGACATTCAAAGTTTGAACATTCGAACTCGGCGTCCGTTTGGTCTGAGTACGAGAATGTGTCTCAGGCCTCTCTCGGTCTTTTTCGTGAGTTACGTTTGGCGCGGCGTGACTTACTTAGGGCCCATCATTTAATCGAAATAAAACTTAGACCGTGGTTTAAGGATGGTAATGGACCACGAGATTCTAATTATAATCATGTTACGTAAGGAAAGATATGTTTAATTTAAATTAATTGAAGATTTTGAGTCAAATCAAAGTCAAATTTTGAGTCAAATTGAATTTTGACGGGGATGGATACCCATAGTTCCCGGCCTGGTCTCATTAATCATTAGGGAATTTAATAATAATAATAATAATAATAATAATTTTATTTATATAGCGCTAAAATCCAATAATTGTCCAAAGCGCTACCTAATTATTTTTAAGCAAACCACGACGGCGACGGCAACGAGAACGTGGAAAAACAATAGATCTAATTGGCAGAACAATAGCTCAGCACGTGCGTTTTCAAACTTTGTACATTTCTTGGCCGTCCTTTGCAAAACAGCAACATGAAATCCCAAAAATTTGCGTCGTCTGCGAACCAAAACCGCGGGGCAAATTATTTTAATTTACATTTGGAACTCAACGCTACTTTTATGCGTTATGTTGAGTTTGAGGTCTGGCGCCCAATGAGACGGTGAATACATGCAGCCATTTTGGAAATTCTAACTAAAAGTAGAAACTCATATTTTAATCGACGTCTTCCGCGGCGTTGCCGTCGTGTCTGCTAAGTTCCCTCTTACTTACAAGAGATAAAATCTCCGACCTATTATGCTCACGAATTAAAGAATAAAAATAATATCTAGTTCGGAGAAAGAAAAGCAGTTTTCCAGGGAGTGAATGGAAAACCAGAGATGGCTTTCGTGCCGGACACAACGCGCTTAGGTCAACGGTGTTGCCAGTGGTCGAAATGAAAATACCTTAATATGTCTTATATGCAACATATTTAGAAGCATTTCATTTCCTAACACATTTTCTTGCTGCGATTTCGCATAAAAAGAAAAAAGAATGCACAAGCACTTCTAGTATGATTTTGGAAATCATAAGTCACACATAATCATAATGACGCAAAATGTCCCCCCCTGGGATGGGTGGGTTGGGATTGGTTCAGGCGGGTGAACCTAGTAGGGGACTACGTGTCCTATTGTTCTCTCGCCTGCACACGTACTGTATAAATCTTTAAATACAAAATACAAAATAAGAAATTGCTTCTAGAAATTTTTCTCTTGGCTACTGAAATCAGCAGAGATAGATATTTCTATGGGGGAAGGAAAAGCAATTTTTTTTTCCAGTAATTTAAGGGACTTTTCCCTCGGGAAGTTTCTTCGCTGGGATGAAAATTATTGTCAGAGGTTAAATAAACAAACTATTATTCAATAACTCTCACATTCAGTTCGGCACATGTAAAGTTCGACGTTTGAACCGGGCCTTACACTTGGTGATGATACAGTAAGTAGACCGAAAAAAAAAAAAAAAAAGAAACGTGCGCCAAACGATGACATAGTCAGCACAATTGATCGCTGTTGGCTTTTCACCCTTACATTGAAAAAAGCAAACAAACAAACAAGGAATTCCTGATATAGCAAATGGGGGCCCGTTATTACTAAAAGTAGTATTGCTACTGACAGGTCTTTATCTTCAAAACCGGTATTGAAAGACGCTAACCAATTAATCTTCATGGACTTTGTGCTTCCTATTTTTCTCTAAGACCGGATTGTCTGAAACCCGATTAAAGCTAAAGTGTGGCCAACTGCAGACAAAAATAATTAATAAATATTAATAAATATTAATAAATAATTAATCTTAATTAATGACAGTCATGGGAGTTATATTTGGAATACTGATTTTTATCCTGCCATCGAAAATTCAGCTGTATGCAACTGTTACAAGAGATCCTCGTCCCTTTCCGCTGGATGGAAAAGTTTGTTTTACAGAAGACGAAGGAAAAAGAATCATAGTTTGTCGAGGCTAAATTTTGTTTTAAATGGGTCCATTCCCAGCTTTTTCCATTTCAGTGTTTATTATTTTACAGGAGATGACAAAACGCGGAGCCCTACTCCATGGAGTGCCCTATGGAAATGGAGTACCCCTAAAAAATCATGTATTAGTTAAATAAAATACTTTACAAACATAGTAAATCGTATAGATGTACAAATCTTAATACATTTCGAGCTTACGAGCTCTCCGATTGTCACAGTTCGATACAGTGTAGTTTCTTGGGGGGCAGGGGCTCTCAGTCTTACTGGTTCCTCCATTTTGGTTTTACCGCTGTGTAATGAGTCCTTCGACCGGAAGACAAAAAAAACTCCATATAATGAACAAAACCCACTGTTTCGAGTTTTGCACGAGGTAAAATATTTAAGATAGCATTTTCCAAATCAACCGCCCCAGTCAGATGTGTTTGCTGACCCATCAGTGTTTTTTGTTGTTGTTGTTTCTTTACATATCTCAATTTTATTACGCTACAAATAGATGGGTGAAGAGAAAGTCAGTTTAAATGCATGAGTTACTTAAGTCCTAGTTTTTATCCTCTTCGCTTCACACAATTAAGAAACACTTTAGGCCTTGTGTTGATAGATTAAACGTCACACCTCTTACCGTGAGACACCCCTGCATAAACATGTATTTTTGAAAGACGTAAAACCCGTAGCCTGCGTCGCAGACAGTCTAAACCGCCGGTATAGACGGACTATACTGGGGATTGTGGAGTTTAAGCAAATCACTACGGCTGGCGCTGCTACGGCTATCGTGGTTGACGAGGCTTGGGGAGAGTGCGTCGCCGTAGCCCGCCAAAATTCAACTTAAGCAACGCGAACTACAAAACTAGTACGGCTGAGAAGTTTAAAATCAATTATTTAAGCGTCTTCGCGGTAGTTTTTGCACGTCTAAAAAATCAAAATGACTTCGTTCAAAGGGACGAGGGATTCCAACGTTTGGAAAAAAAAAATTGTAAGCGATCCTGTGCACAGTGAATGAATGAATTAAAATATTTAAGCTTACGTGTTGTAAAATTGCCAGTTTGGAGCTTATAAACACCAAAGCAAAGTTTCTACACGGTCCCTCATAACCCTCGTCATTCCTCGGCTTCAGCTATTTATATTTCAAGTAGTCTTTGAGGTTTGAAAAGGAAAAGTTAGACTTTCTACTTACACATTTCTCCTTGCGTTCGCTGCGTTCTCCATGTGCACACTGCCTCAATCCTTCGACAAACCCGGCTGCAAAAATAAAGGCAGATTCAGTCGGTAAGGGACAGCAAGCTTCATAAATATTTCCGATAAACTATTTTTAAAGATGTTAAGTGTATTTCAATAGTTAAAATTGCTCAGGAGAATGTATAAAGCGAAGAAAGAAGCGAGATAAGTTCACGTACCTCGGACTACGCCGAAACCTTCCCACTCGCGTAGAACGATTTCCCGCTACGGCTGGATGGGAACCACTGACATGCGCAATGACTCGTTTCTGGACAATTTTACTTCCGGTAGCCGTAGCAGCGCCAACCGTAGTGATTTGCTTAAACTCCCTTGTGTGACACGTCCGGCTGCAACGCAAGCTAAAAATCCGCTGCCGATTGAAGTACGTTCGTACTTTTGGCCTCTTGAAGATCATAAGATGAAGATAGTAATCGTTCCATTAAAGAACGCTTTCACAGATTACACTTAAATAAGCCTTCCGTTTGAAGTGGCCAGCAGTTTAACAATTTACCATCTTTATAAAGTATTTTTTATCTGACCAATACATGACTTTTGGGGGTACTCCATTTAGGTACTCCTTAGGGTACTCCATGGAGTAGGGCTCCGTGTTTTGTCATCTCCCGTTCGCGATGGGTTACGAACGAACGTACGTTGTCGAACTCTTCAAATCGCCAAAATTCGTCGACTTCAGTCATAGAATTCATGACAAAATGCAAGGATTTGTCATTGGAGCTGAGAGCTGGTTCCTGGGAGACAGACATATGCTGTTTACCAGGCGCGAGATCTGTGTATGGGAGCTGTACCAGAGGTCTTGAGTAGGTCCATCGATTAAGAACGCGTGTTTCGCCAATCAGATTAAAAGATGAGGAATGCAGCCCACCCAGATGCTTCGAAAAAAGATAATGTCGCACTTAGTCAAGTGCTCTTGCTTCGAAGGAGACTTCTTCATCCAAAAGAAAACCGAACGGGTTTTGACATGAGCGGTGATCGAACTTGTCTACAATTTTCATTAAGTGATCTAAATTGCGACGCGACTAACTCTGAGATTGAAACTTACACTCTTGTCAAAACAACAAGAAAAGAAATTGTTTTAGGGACTGGTCCTTATCAATCGCCTGTGGGAGGGGGGGATCGGAGGACTTTGGTTGTGTTACGATAAAGTTTTTTCTAATCTCCCCCCCCCTCCCCTTATGGCTTTGAAATGATCTTACGATCTTCTCTCATTAACAGTTAATCGACGGTCAATTTTCCATAATCCCCTATATAATTTGTTGGCGACTATTGATCCCCCCCCCTTCCCCCTTAATACCATTCGATCTCCCCCCCCCCTACCTTCAGGCAAAAATAATGATCGGCCTGAGTATTCAACATTAGTTTCATTTCTTCCGAAAATTCTTTCTGGAGCGGTGTAGTTGCTAGGCGCCATATTACTGCAAGTCTTCCGCTGCGGCGGGTCGGTTCCTTTTTGCTCTGTGTTCACGACCATGGCATGGATGACGTTGAAAATAGTTATATTTGTTTTGCTTCTCTTCTGTAGCGAAATTTTTGGGAAGCCGGCTTTGAATGGTAAGTAAAACGAGGACAGGGAGGTTACTTCGAAATCGAATGTTTGTGTCTGCGAACCCGATCAATGGAAATAGTGAAATTATATCACTGCCAAACTTTTCGGTTTATCTTGACCGATATTTTACACGAACATTTTACGGCACTTTTCAACCGTAAGCACAAGTGACCCAAGCTCCATAGGAGCCGTTTATAAATGTAATACCCAAGGATGTATCGCTGAATAAGTAAATTCTATCTTCTGCTAACGATTGCAGATTCCAAATTATAACTAGTGTTCTATGCCTTTGTGTTGGCGCGCAGAATATAACTCAATTGGTTAGAGCACCGGATTGTGTTGTGCGGGAGGTCGAGTGTTTGAGCCGGACCAATACTCGTGGTCTTAACACAACTGAGGCAAATTTTCTACCTTTCTATAATATTAAGAAATGGATAGATATTCTAGTCTTCTCGGATAAGGACGAATAAACCGTAGGCCCCGTCTCCTGTAACATGCAGGATTAGGGGTAGGAGACGTTAATTTCCCACGCACGAGATTACTGTGTGGTGGATGTCCTCCCCTGGGGTGGGACGGGTTGGAAAATGGCCCTGAAAAGCACTATGGGGAGTAGTCAATTAATAATAATAATAATAATAATATTAATAATTTAAACATATTTATACAGGATTGCTGCTTCAGTTTAGGAAAGAAAACTGCTATCAATGCAGGTCCTGTTAAAAAAAATAAATAGAAATCAATTTAGAGTAAATTATAAAATAGTTACAATAAACGAAAGTAAATTCGGACAATAATAAATTCTACGAATTATTAAAAATTATTTAAAATCATTAAAGATTTTTGCACCCGTATAAAAAAAAGCGCGCTTGGTGCATTCTAATTTAACTTTTTCTAAAATAAGACCATCATTACTTCTAGTATTGTAGCGGTGAATGTCGCGAATTCTTACATTAAAATATTTAAAAAGATATCTGGGAACCCTATTTGCAATGCACTCATTAACAAATCTAAAATATGTGTTCGTCTTCTATAATAGAGGGGTTCCCAGCCCAGTTTAGTCATAGCTTGATCAGTTGTTAGTTTTGAGGTATCTTTGGAGTAGACGATCCTCGTTGCTCGTCGCTGTAGTTGTTCAATCTTGTCACTGTTTCCTTGCCTACATTCATGCCACACAGTATCACAATAATCTAGAACCGGGAGGACCATGGCTTTATAAAGTCTATTTGCAGCTTCTAGCGTTAGTGAAGGTCTTATTCGAGAGAACATACTGAGTATCTTAGATACCTTGATCCTCACATAATCCACGTGGTCATTAAAGGAAAGGGTGCCATCAAGAACGACACCCAAGTACTTAAAAATGTCCGTATGCTTAATTGACTGTCCATTGAGGCTTATATCAGTTTCATCACACTTTAGTCTCGCGAGCCTTTGGCGGGTGCCGAACGTCATAAATTCCGTCTTCTTCATGTTGAGAACAAGTTTATTATAGTGTAGCCACTGACACAGATTAGCTAGATCAAGGTTTAAATTAAGGTCAATGTTCACGATGGATGTGGACGACAGATAGATCGCTGTATCGTCCGCGTACATCATGATGTTGGAGAATTGGATACACGACGGTAGATCGTTATTAACCTATGTATGTATGTATGTATGTATATATGTATGTATGTATGATGCGTCTTGCGCAAACTCAATGTTCCATTTAGGATCATTTTCAAGAATTTGTAACAAACTTTAAACGATTCGACATCTAGATTTGCACTGCTAAAGGGAATAAGCTCGACACTTCTATAACCCTCTCACTCATTTGTCCAAGCACGAAGCTGTATGAAATCGTGAAAATATTTCTAATCTGCAATAGTAACTCGGAAATCTAAAACTCCCACAACCAGCTTCAAAATAAAGGGCCTTAAAGGCGAACAGAAAGAAAAATATACAATACAAACACAATTAACGTCATTTCCGCAACGTATCTTTATAAGAAGCACGATTTTAGAACCTACATATTTTAATTCCTGTTCTTTGACTGATAAAAGTCAAATTCCATATACGTTGCCAGAAAGCCCAGGCCGCTTGCGCCTACAAGAAATCACCGCGCCATGCATCTAGAGTTAAGCGTTTCCAAAATGCCCAGTTGGCCATTGTTTTTTAAAGTTTAGTGAGAGGTGCGCGGCACAAACTCCAGAAATGCTATTGCAATCTCGATGATATTCAAAGGGAGGACTGTGAATCTAAAAGCGCCGGCGCAGTGTAGAATAGTGCGTGAAATACAAAAAATGTCAATTTTTTTCTGTTTGCGCAGTTATGGATCATTCATCAACAGGGACTCAGTCCCTGACTGAGCCTCACCGCAGAAATACTAATTCCAACTTGAATTGAATCTCCCTCGAGTGTTACCTCACTGAATAATCTATTCAACTCTATTCAATTGCTTTACATATTGTCGCACTAGTTCAGAACAAGGCAAAGAAAGTATATTTCGTATGATGCACGATCCTCGCAGTAGAGAGCGCTATTTATGCAATAGCGAAAATCAGACCTGAAGAAAATCAGGCCTGTACGGGATCATCGAACCACTGACCTCTGCGATACTAGTGCAGCGCTCTACCAATTGAGCTAACAAGCCAACTGGGAGCAGGCCGTTAAGTTGATTCGTAATAAACCCGAGATGATAAATCAGATACAATGAATATATGAACCAAAGTATGTTTCAGTCACTTTCTGAAGACTTACTTGTGTCAGAGACATTCTTTTGTTGAGGTGCATTTCTGACGACAACCTTAGAACCATACTGTTGTAATATGTTTCGGAAAAACTCCACACATATTCCGTTAAACGGAAAGCCACGTAACGTTTACATTATGTGGTGCTGGTGCTAAAATCAACAAACATTTTTCATTCCGTGACAGTAACCTGTTATTTGAATATATCGACAAAGTTGAATGGTAAATTGGCCACCGTTACGATTATAAAAGCTGACGTTTCGAACGTTAGCCCTTCGTCGGAGCGAAACGAAGGGCTAACGCTCGAAACGTCAGCTGTTATAATCGTAACGGTGTCCAATTTACCATTTCAACTTTGTTCAAATTATTTCGTTACCCCCACCGACGCAGCCCCAAACAGTTTCTTTAGAAACTATCAGCCTTTATTCAATAGTAACCTGTTATTGATGACTAACGGACCTGGGAATCGATCATATTTCAAAAAGAGAGTGCCTTAAATGCAAAGATACATCTGAGTTTACGGATCAAGGAAACTTTGTTTCAAAAAAATGAATAACAGATCAAGGCTTCTGACTTTCATAAAATTCCAGAGATGAGTTAAAAATTTACAAACCTTTTCATTTTTATTTCACACAGAGGAGAATAGGAATTTGTGCGAATCGGAGGACGATAAAGCCGAGTGTATCAAAGAAATCGAGGAAGCCAAGGCAATCCCTATAGAAGAGGACAATCTAGGTGAGTGAATCTAAAATTTGAAATTATTTTGTTCATGAGACTCAAAAAAGAATCCATAATGGTCACCTCCAGTCTTCTTTTAAGGCGCACGGCAAAGGTGTGCGAGGTGAACTGGGGGAAAGGTGTGGTTGGCTGTCTCACTGCTCAGACCTTACGTTCCTGTACTATCTGCGTTAGCCGCGCTCCCGCAGTTTGAAGAGCAACCAAGGATCGATGCCCGCTAAATTGTTTTTCTTTTTCGAAAATTTTGGTCCATATGAAACTAATCGTTATTTCAATTACAATGACTGGAGGTTGTTCTTCGCGTCTTCTGTTCCATCTGTACAGTGTAAGGCTTTAAAGTCTTTCCCACTAAGCTCAGGCTGTTCGTCACAGCACACTCAGCGCTATATTTGAAGGTTGATCGTTGTCTTTTCTTTAAGTTTTTTTTTATCATTGCATTTATTGTTATCTTTATCTGTTCGTGGATGAATTGTCATCAGGTCTTGTCTGACGTAGCTTTCCAAAGAGCCAGGCCTTCTCGCCCACGAGGCTACACAAGCTCGACCTCGTTCCCAATAATTTGAATATATCAACAAAATTGAAATGGTAAATTGGCCACCATAACGATTGTAAAAGCTGACGTTTCGAGCGTTAGCCCTTCGTCGGAGCGAATGACGTAAGAGCGAATGCATTCGCTCCGACGAAGGGCTACCGCTCGAAACGTCAGCTTTTATAATCGTTACGGTGGCCAAATTACCATTTCAACTTTGTTGATATATTCAAATTATTTTGTTACCCCTACCGACGCAGCCCCAAACAGTTTCTCTAGAAACTATCATCCTTTATTCACTCGTTCCCAATAAGACGATTTTCACATATGAGGGTAAAATAGGGCTTAGGTTTTACAAACTGAGAAACCTATTTCGGAAGGGACCTATCTCAGTTTCCAAAACATGATACACTTTGAAATATTGCCACTGTTAGAAGAAGAATTAAGATTTCTCTAACACTTTAGTTGCATGTTTTTATCTTTATTCTGTATTTACTTTTTAAACAACCTTATAGCTCGGAAGACTAGCTCAGATCAGAACATAATTAAGATTACAGTGCTTTTTTCAATTTAATACCCTGCTCCACATAAGCGCCCCCTATCTAAATTTTTTCAAAGCTTTGGTTTTGTTAATAAGCGCCCCTTTTGAGTAAGTATACCCTACTTCCAATAAACTCCCCTCTTCTGTTTCAGTAATGGCACTGTTAGAGCACATGTACATCGAGATAAACCGTAGTTTATCTGCCTTTAATTGCTCATCACGTAGAGCCTCAGGACAAAAACAGTAGTCTTCATCTCATTCCCTTAACTATTATGTCCCCGTGAGTGTACAGTCCCCGTGAGTGTACAGTCCCCGTGAGTGTACAGTCCCCGTGAGTGTACAGTCCCCGTGAGTGTACAGTCCCCGTGAGTGTACAGTCCCCGTGAGTGTACAGTCCCCGTGAGTGTACAGTCCCCGTGAGTGTACAGTCCCCGTGAGTGTACAGGTCGTCAAACCAAAACTATTTCATCTTAAAATTTTGCAACAATTTCTTGGCTAGTACTTCTAACATCAATCAATCAATCAATCAATCAATCAATCAATCAATACTTTATTTACCCACCTAGCGTCAAGGAGCTCACAGAGCTCGTTCAAAATACGTACGTGCCTCTAAGATTAAGAATCTAAAAAACCTAATACATACTGTCAAGACCTAATCGATTAGAAATTGAAATAACTAACAATTAACATTAAATTTAAGTTTGCACAGTAAGATTCAAAGTCACTTAAATACAGGTATAAAATGGTGAAGCAATAGCTTAAATAATTTAAAATTAAGATTAAAAATTAAGTTTGTACAATGAAATTGAGAGTCACTTAAATACAAGTATAAAATGTAGAAGCAGCTAAAGTTTCAATGTTCTCAATAGCTTCTTAAAAAGGTTGATATTATTGGCCAGTTTTACACTTGTAGGTAATCCATTCCACAGCTGCGCACACATACAAGTGAAAGATTTTTTCATAAAGCATGGAGGGATATAGGGACAACAAGTCTGTTTTCAAGTCTCTTTTATCCTTATCAAATAAACGTACGTCAAAGCTCTGTTTCACATTCTGCTGTTTCTCAAAAAAAGAAATTAGTGCCCTGTTTCGAATAAGTGTCCTCCTAAGAGATAACAAAAGTAAATAGGCGCCCCGGGCGCTCAATGGTATTTTTACCGTAAACATTGCAAGGAACATATCGGTGACCTAAAATAAAACTAAGTAAGAAGTTTTATGAAGAAATCGCTGCTAACGTTAGGATAAACAGTAAAGTTGGGGAAGAAAGGGTGCACCACCCTCTTTCGTGAATTATCGATATACGTGCTCTCCCAACGGTTTGGAAGTCAGTAGAAGTTGTTTACACGTGCAATCACCTTGAAAGAATTGACAAAAGAAAATCAAACGCATACGAGAACGATCTTCGTAGTGAGGAGCACTATTTAAGCAATAGTGAAATAAGACCTGAAAAAAATTCAGGCCTGTAAGCGATTCGAACCTACGACCTCTGCGATGCCGGTGCAGTGCCCTACCAACTGAGCTAAAAAGCCAACTGGGATCTGATATTGATGGGAATTCGTAATAAACCCGTGAGATGATGAGTCAAATGCTAAGAATATATGAAAATCATATAAATATAGCTAGTAGTTACAGTAATCGAACAGCAGCTCAACTCTAAACTCACGATAGCGGGAAAAGATACGCGTTAATCGTAATTTAATTAGGGTACATATATAAATGTTGTGCCCCGTAGCACTAAGAACACAAATAATGGAACAGAGATTAACTCTGAGCGTAAATTCAAGTGCTAAATGAAACCTCTGAAAAACCCACTGAGCGTTAGCCCTAGTAAAGGGTATCAGGGAACCACACGAGGTAAAGAAAAAGTTATTGCGACCTCGGTGGGAATCGAACCCACGACCTCCGGATCAGATCTACCTTTGCTCTGCCGACTAAGCTACGAGGTCGGACAGAGAAAGTCGGGGTCGATAAAGAGTCGGCAGAGCAACGGTAGATCTAATTCGGAGGTCGTGGGTTCGACTCTCAACAAGGTCACAAGAGTTGTTTTCTTTGCCTCGTGTGGTTCACTGATACCCTTTACTAGGGCTAATGCTCAGTGGGTTTTTCATGGGTTTCATTCAGCATTTTGATTTACGCTCAGAGTTAATTCTCTGTTCCAGCAATTTAATTAGCTTTCCTAGCCTCGTCATCATGTACAACAAACGATAGAATTGTAGATGTGCACGATCCTTCGCAGTAAAGCACTACTTAAGCAATAGTGAAAATCAGACCTGAAAAAAATTCAGGCCTGTACGGGAGTCGAACCACTGACCTCTGCGATACTAGTGCAGCGCTCTACCAATTGAGCTAACAAGCCAACTGGGAGCAGGCCATCAAATTAATTCGACATAAACCCGTAAGATGATAAATCAAACAACAAATATATATGATATACGCAGCGACTATCTTCAACGCCTCATCGAAAAGACCGAGCAGTTTTTACGCAGAATGCGCTGGAAAGCCCACTTCTTTCTCAACCCCGACACGTCCTCGCCCTCTAAGGAAACTTACGGCTTCAAATCAACCAAGAACCCACCTCCCATTGAAGAATTAAAAGGTTTCGAGGACGACATGCTAAAGATGATCCAGTCCGTAAAATTCAAGCGCACATCTGGACCCTCAAAGACAACAACATCGATCACTTTATTTCCTGGCGCATTCTCTCATCGCACTCACCGTATAACAGCTCAACTAAAAGATGTAACCTCTGCCTCAAAGAAAAATTCCTAATCATCTGCCGGCCCGAACTATCAACACTAAACAAACGTAATGAACTCGTGTCTTCATGCCGCCACAGAAGCAAAGCCCTCCTACGCAACAACTAAACTGTCAATTTCGCGCTGCATAAATTAGACTAGTTAGATCATGCAAATTATATTGTATATAAAGTTTATTCTCATTAAATCCCCTGATGAGTGGGCGACCACGAAACAGGCTTGTAGGGATGAACTTGTAGTTTACTTGTCTTTTTCCTCCCACAATATATATGAAATACATATATATGAATTAATATATATAATATATAATTAATTAATAATTAATATATATTGCTTAAGTAGTGCTTTACTGCGAAGGATCGTGCACATATACGTTTCATAACCGCAGTTCATATATATGTATTTCATATATATTTGTTGTTTGATTTATCATCTACGGGTTTATGTCGAATTAATTTGATGGCCTGCTCCCGGTTGGCTTGTTAGCTCAATTGGTAAAGCGCTGCACTAGTATCGCAGAGGTCAGTGGTTCGAATCACGTACAGGCCTGAATTTTTTTCAGGTCTGATTTTCACTATTGCTTAAGTAGTGCTTTACTGCGGAGGATCGTGCACATATACGTTTCATAACCACAGTTCATATATATGTATTTCATATATATTTGTTGTTTAAACGATAGAATTGCTACTCAAAAGCGAGGCTTATTTCCATGCGCATAATTGAAGATAGCATACAAGCGTGCCATTACGAAATGGTCTATCCCAGTCCACTTCTCGAAGAGGAAAAAAATAGAAGAAGAAAAAAAAAACAAAAAGCACTTGCAAAAAGGTTTCATTATCGCGTCGCTTTTCTTTGGTGACTGGAAACTTGCATAACTCCGTTCAGTTCCTCCGGTTTTGATCTCGAATCACTTAAAAAATTAAGCGATTCTGCCTGATCCTATCCTACGTAATTTCGTATCTAAACCGTGGCCGATCCCCATCATCTTATCAGAAGTTTTAGGCCGATAAGCTCAAACATATCAGTAGATATTCAAGAGGCAGTAGAAAGTTGATATTGATACACGGTAAAGGTGAATGAAATACGTCAGCAATTGTTCTTAAAAGAGAACACGTATATATTTGATGCTTACGTTTCTTGTTCAGTTTTTGGCAGTAAAATAACATTGTCGGATTTTATTCTCCTTCATAACTACAGTAAGAGACCTATCTAATATTGAAATGACACCCAGGCATCTAAGTATGTTCCGATTATATCAGTTTCCTAAAACAACTCGCAACTATCCAATCAGGCTGGTGAACATCTCACTACATTTATTACTTGGCGTGTTACTCTGCAGGTAAAATAGATCGACCAAAACAGCGCATGTAATTACTTTTGTGTTTCACTATAAGGTTCAGTTTGACTAAACAAGAAGGAAAGCAGACGCACTACTAAACCTACGATTGTAATTTTATTTTCAAAATAATAAAAAAAATTAATAATCTGAATAATAATTCGAATACATATTTAACATTTCATACTGAATCCTGGCAACAAACGGATACTATGAAAACTTTCTTTTATATTTCCAGCGTAAAATTCGCACCAAACCTTACATCATGAATTCATTTTATCTTTCCCTAAAGCTTTTATTACCGACTAATATTGACGCCCTTACATTTGAACAGTTTGTATAGTTTTATATTTTGACCCTCTATTTTCCAACAGACCCTTGTGTCAGTTTACTTAGCTGTTGATAGACAATAAAAAATTTTTAAAAATGATTCATATGCAGAGTAACACAATTTTTGTTGAATTATGATATCTAAAACTAATTTAAAACTCAGCTTGTATCATAAATGAAAACGATTCCATTCGGATGAAAGCATCTATGTTTATGAAAAAATTTCCATGCCTGGAGTGTTAATTGTCGCAGGTTTTTGTTAACCATACTGAAACACATTATAGCTCTTTAGATACACGTAAAGAAAGACGAACTGACCCTCTTTGTAATATGTGTTAGCACTGTGATTCATTGAATTTACCACGCGATCGCAAGCAGTTACTTTCTTGTTTCCTCTCTTTTTAAACATCGTTCCAGCTGAATCTTGGCCCTTTTTTATTATTTCTGAAGACCGAGACGAGACCGTTTCCTGGTTATCCTCTGACCGAACCGTTGTTGAACAGTTTCAAAGCGGGTTACCTTTATTAGCTAATAAAGAAGCCCGAACCAGCACTTTACGTAAATTTGATCTGTTGTTCTCGAATCTGTTGGGAAAGCCATTCCAAACCCTCGTAGAGACCTTTCCCCTTAAGGGCGCACGTGGCCTGAATGTACCAGTTTCTTCCCTTGAGACTGTGAAGTCCTAATCTATCGCTTAACTCCGCGGTAGACATGGCGTTGGGTAAATCTTGCTTATTTGCAAAGATCAAAAGAACAGCGTCCTGAAGTTCGTCCTCGGCTAGAAGACGGAACAACTCATTTTTTGCTTCCGCGACGCGATTCCTGTCGCTGCTATCTACAACAAAAATAAGTCCCTGGGTTTCTTGGTAATACAGCCTCCACAGAACACGGATTTTGTCTTGCCCTCCGATGTCCCACACAGTAAAACTGATGTTTTTGTATTCGACTGTCTCGACGTTGAATCCAATCGTCGGTATCGTGGTGACAGGTTCGTCGAGTTTCAACTGATATAAAATCGTCGTTTTTCCGGCTGCATCCAATCCGACCATTAATATTCGGACTTCCTCTTTGCCAAAGAGCCGTTTGAACAATCTGGTCAGAGTGTTTCCCATGGCGTATTTTTCCCAAGCTGATCAATTTTCTTAACTTCGTCTCGCGCGGGTAAAGATCACGTCTTGAACACCAAATGTCCAGCAATGAATATTTCATTGTGAACCTGCAACGAGGCTGAAATTGCGCTTGCGCGGATGACGTCACCTGTCCCTTTTCTGGACTGTTTGTCAACACAGTTAGCGGTGAAATCAAAATTTGACGTTTTCAGAAATGGAATTTTTCACATAGCTGGTTTCTCATAGCCTTTTCCTCTTTCAGTTTGCAATAAGTAATTTTTTCCGTTGACCGCGCGACGGGTTTTGAATATTTGGATCGGACACCAGCTTACTAAACTGTCTTGTACCCTAGCAAATTTTAACTTCGCAGAAATTCTCCTCGCCAATTCTGCGTTTCACAGCAACATTTTAAAAGTGTTTATTTTTCTGTCCTTTCAGATGAATCTGCTGATAGCAAGAAAGAACCCAAACTAGAAGAGAAAACGATCCCGGGGGAAGATCATTTAGTAATGCTAGAAAGAGTCCGCAAGGAGTCTGAAGAGAATAGAAAATTTTGGCAAGAAGAAGCGATGGCCATGAACAAATGGAGAAGACACTGGCTCGGCTAAAAAAAAAACAACTAAGAAAAAAAAGACTTATTATTTTCTTTACCTCAAATAGCTTTAGCAATAAGGCGGCGGAAAAATGTGATTTCTAGTGTTGATATGATCTCAAATAGGGTTCACCTCCATGATATTGTGATTAATTGAAAATAAAACTTGAATGCTTTAAGAGATGTTCAAAACCGACACTGATGCAAAACCGATAGATCATTGGGAACCTGAAGCATACTACAAAGGTTACCAGGTTACAAGCCTTTGTGAGACCTCAGTAATAAATACTCGAATGATAAAGAAATAAACTATTTTTATCTGTTTCGTCTTAAACCCAGTCGCTCAGTGCTAGTATACGTAAATTTTCTTTCTGTTATAGACTCAATATGAGTTTATTAGCTACTCAATCAACTGTTTTTAAACCTCTTCCTTTTTTGTCTGATCTATCATGGCGGATTGCGAAAAGAGAGTTTGAATGCAAATCAGTTTGGAGACAAACAAGGTACGTTTTGCCTGCTATAGTGAGCTGAACATGAGCGCGAATAAGTCATTTTCCCTAGAATATTGACAATCATAAGTAATCCCCGTCTGAAATGTCGATCTGCTCAAAGGAAACTTTCACTGATAGAAAAGTCTTCGTTAATCTATTAAAAAATGATCCTTACGGTAAAAAATTGTCCGCATTTTTTTTTTTTTTTTTAAATGTGAGTTAAGAACTTGGAAATCAGTATGCATATTCGCCATACTGTTTTCTATATATTTCCTGAGGCGCAGTCAAGGAGAATTTTTAAGCAATCAAGAGCTTCTTCATTGGTGATCATTCAAATGTTTGAAGTACACCGGCGCTCCATCAGCTAATCATTGGCTACAAACGTCAAAAGCTTATTCACTTGTTTATTGCGGTAGAACTCGTCTAAACTTGTAATTTGGTTATATCAACTACAGTAGAACCCCGTTAATACGACCACCAACGGGCCAAAATATTAAAAGTGGTCGTATTAACGAGATGGTCGTATTACCGGGGTAGGGTTATATTTTATAGCTGACGTGTTGATGATGACGTGTATTTCAAGCTTATCAAAGTTTCACCTTCAAACAACTGTTCTCAAGCATGTACATTGCATTCAAATAATAAAATATAACTTAATTGAAACAGAGCTATCTTGACAAGAGCGACTAAAACCAAACAAACGGGAACGAACTGCCGCACTTACTGTATTTACAAAACTAAGATGACGTGCAAGGAGCAGACTTCCGTTTCATTTATGAAGATGAGTTTTGGAAAAAATCTGTAACTCTTGACTGGCTTGTCCTGCGCTCAAGCCAGTCACTTTGCTTTGTTTTAATTATTGTATAACAATATGACATGTAAGAGACATTTACTTACGATATATTTCCTATTGCCACTTATCTGTATTAGTGGTCGTATCAACGAAATATGCACGTTGGGAATTAAAAAAGTAGTCGTTGGTCGCATTAACGGGGTGTCTTTATAAGAAAATGTATGGAAATTTTGCAGGGTCAAAAAATAGTGGTTTTACTAACAAATAAAATAAATAAAATGAATAAATACGTAGATTGAAGCTCCCCCTTAGGGGCTTTTCAGCCACAATGTAAACAAACTAAGTGCTTAATAATCCCCACTGGCAGAAGGTGACCAGTGGGTTATTTACAGAGCGCAGCCAAGGAGTTGAACTAGGGGAAACTGAGAACAAATCCAGTGAGTGGCAGGGTGGAGGACTTGAACCCAGGACACCGGATTACAAGTCCAGCACTCGGCCACGCTGCCTCCGATGGTTATATTAATTAACGAGGTGGTCATAAGGCGGGGTTCCACTGTAAGTTGAAGAGCCAATAACGAAGGGCTAACGCCCGAAACGTCAGCTATTAAACTCTTTACGGTGGCCAATTTACAATTTCAACTTTGTTGACATAACCAAATTACCTTGTTACCCTCACCGACGCAGCATCATAGTTGCTTTAGAAATTTACCCCCTTTATTCACTCGTCTAAAATTGCTACTTCGATGGGTCATCGCAAATAATAACCCGTGTTGTTTACTTTTTTTTCTGTCTTTATTTTTCGAGTTCATTCTTGTACTTTGTAGTTCTGAGTCAACATTAAATTTATCATTTTCCACGCAGAACCAGAGCGACTGTAGGTAACGACCAACGCACCCCACTTTAAAACCTGCAGGGGTCCTGTTTGTACAGATATCGACTGTTTTCATGTATTTTATGCAAAAAATGCCCCTGATGACATCTTTTCGTGGTTTAACAGTGTATTTCTAGCCCTAAAGCCACTCCTGGTGAAGTTTGGTACAGCAATCGTCGTTTAATCTCGTACCAGCAAGCATAACAGTTTTGCATTCGTCGCGTGCAACTTCGGACGTTATCGTCGCGTGAATTTTGACTTATGGACGTGCATGCATGTAGCAGTCTATGGCAGTCACGCAACACTATCGTTAGGAACAATATTCTACATTGAAATTATACTCGTCCTGCTTTAGTCCCATACTTTTAAGGGTGAGGTAGATGGTATCTTGGAGAAGGTATTTTCCTGACCAAAACAACCATCATTCGATATTCTCAAGTAGTTCAGTAAGCTTTAATTCTCGATCATTGTTGTTAGCCTTCGCATATCGATCGGTTGACTAGCAGATTATAATCACAAGTTTGCTTTATTTTGTTTTCTCTTCTCCCGTAACCACTCCCTCTTGCAATCTTCGTACGCTTTGTAGTAGTTTCTGCACTTACTGCTGTCATAATTGTTGTCAGTGAGACATGTTAGGGAAGCCTCCATGGCCTGTTTACACGAGAATCCATCAATAAATTTGTGAGCGTTTGGGTTCATTCCAGGAGTATTGCCGTGGAATTTTGGACCACTCATCTTGAAATATCGTGATTTCGTGACTGATTGTAAGAGAGAACCCAAGTAAGGATCATATGCAAGGTTTCTCTTCCTTTTAGAGCCAAAATTCAACTTACATCATTCTGACTTCTGTCGTAAGCAGAATTTAAAATTAGCCATTTTCAAAACGAGCGGCGGTCTGGGTACGATTTGCCACCATAAAGGCTCTTGGGATCGTTTGGAGGGACAGCGTGAAGGTAAACAAACGCACAGCTGACGTGTGACAAACATGGCACACTATAACTGCTGTATTCCAGGCTGCACTAATAGTTACAGAAATGCACCTAACCTTCAGTATTATAGAATTCCAAAAGACCCTCATATACGTAGAAAGTACGTGGTTCTTATGAGGAACGAGACTCTGAAATTAGATTCTACGAGTACGCGGATTTGCTCAGTTCATTTCGATGGAGGAGAAAAACTTAGCAGAACGCACTTGCCTTCAATTTTTCCATGGACAAAACCGACAGCTCAACGTAGAGAACGCAAGAGGGCCAGTTTCGAAGATGTACAGAAAATAGAGCAAACCAAAAAAAGAAAAACAGCACTTGCTCAATTACCACAGGAAGCGAACTTTAAATTTGAAGAACAGACAGAAAATATGAATGTTAATGCTGACACCAGTACCAGTGTGGAAATGCAAACGTTACTTACTGGAGACCAACTAAACAGTTTATACAACAGAATGCAAACAAGAGAACAAGAAATTGTTAAGCTTAAGGGAGAGATTCAGCAGTTGGAGAAAGAAAACAACAACATAAAAGAGGTGAACAGCAAATTACAAAAGGAAATCGAAAGCTTGAAGCATGCTTTAGATAACAATAGATTTGACATAAGCAAATTTAAAGATAAAGATGATGATATTGCATTCTACACCGGCTTTCCCGATTACAATGCTTTTATTCTTTGTTACAAAACTGTAGAACAAGCCTCTAGCAATATTAATTATGGGCACAAAAGGACCACCACGAACGGTAATGTTGGGAGACCCAGAGTACTTACTAAATTCCAGGAGTTTACCCTTGTTATGCTGCGCTTGAGGCTGGGTTTGTTTGAGAATGATCTTGCTCATCGATTTTTGGTTTCAAGATCAACTGTCTCTAAGATTGTAAATGCCTGGATTCCATTTTTGAGGAGGGAATTTGAACCTCTTATCATCATCCCCCCAAGAGAAGTACTTCAATGTTATAGGCCTGACAGTTTTAAGAAACTGTTGCCTAACGTAACAGTCATTGTCGATTGCACGGAATTTGAAATGGAGAGGCCATCTGCTCTTGATTCACAGTCTACCTGTTTTTCATCATACAAGTCAAGAACCACCATGAAATCACTGTTGGGCATAACGCCAAGCGGTGTTTTATGTTTTGTGAGTGACTTATTTCCTGGTTCAACCTCAGATAAGGAAATAACTGTTCTTAGTGGTTTTCTAGACAGACTAAATCCTGGTGACCAGGTACTGGCTGACAAAGGGTTCAATTGTCAGGATGAATTAGCTTCTGTTGGTGCAAGCCTTGTTATACCAAAATTTTTAGAACAGAAGATACAGTTTTCCACAAATGAAACAAATCACAACAAGGTGGTTGCTAGCCTAAGAGTTCATGTGGAGCGGCTCATGGAACGTATAAAGAACTGGCACATCTTCGACCATAAGATACCAATTACTATTGCACCTATTGCATCAGACATGCTTGTAGTGGTCTGTGCTTTGTCAAATTTTCAACCCCCTCTTATAAATTAAAAATTATCATGTAATATTGTTAACTGTCATGACACATGTTGATGATGAAACACGAAAACATTCATATTGCAATAACTTTCATTAAATGGTGTAATGAAATAAATTTTGTTTGGACCAAACAATAATATTGGTATTGAAATTGGAGTCAAATGAGTGATTCAAATTCAGCTTACTTTGGGGAGCAGCTACATCACACAATGATAGTAGGTTGGGTCATTTGCATTTTAGGTTTAGCATTGCAAATGCTTTGACTACACATTTAAATCTAGGTTTGCCAAAACATGCAGCGTATAGTATAATGATATTATTCAACATTGGACATGTTAAGAAATACAACTTCAGTTATAAGTTTTCTAGTAGATGAAAAAGAATAAAACTCTTAAAACAAAAAGCTCTCAAAACATGCGCGCATCAATTTTGGGGAGCCCATATTTCACACAAGGATATGAAAGTTCTGGTACAATCCAGCAGTTAAAAAATGATTCAAGTTTTGGGAATATTCTATCCCAGTGTTCTTGTGAGAAATAAACTCTCTCACAAAAAGGTGTGGAAGAGGCTGTTCCCATAACCACAAAGTCAGTCCATTTTTGCTCTGCCACAAACATTGCCTGTTGTACTTGAAAATAATATTTGTGTCTTGAGTTCAAAATCACAGATTCCTCAAACTTCTTGCAAATTCCTTTTCGGAGCAGAGCCTCCTCCAGACTTTCTTGCTTTTCCATCTGAATATATTTCACTTCAAGAAGACCCTTACTGTCTTCTGCAGAAGGGTCACACACTAATCCGTCTGGACTTGCTCCGAGTAACCCATGATGCTTGGAAATGAAAAAGCCACATTTTTCTACGGATATATCAGTAACCCCTTCCCCCTGCTTTAATAATTTGTAAGCAGCTATGATCCTGTCCTCCATTTCAAGTCCTTCTTGCATGTATTTACTCTGAAATGGTTTTTTGTAACCAAGGACATCTTGGATGATTTTTGTTGGTGATGTTGTTTCCCTTTGCACAGCTATTCTGTAACAATTTGTAGCAGTAATCCTGGGCTGCCTGTGATGATGCCACAAATTTGAGTTTGACTGCCCTCGTGTTTGCTCTTCTACTTTCTTTATTTTTTCTTCATCAAAATTAATGTTCCTCTTCACTTTCTCAAATCTCACTCTTAGTTCATCAGCTGATATTGGATGACATTTGATGGGTGAGATGAGTGGCTCTTCCAGATTATTTACCTTTTGAGGAAGAATATGTGTCCATCCAACAGCTCTCCCAGATTTCATTTGATATTCTTTTAAAGATTTATGGAAGTTTTGTAATCTTTCACTTGGCCAGACTTTTTTTTCTGATACACAGGTACCATTCTGTGCTGGACATGAGGCTAGCTTTGGCCTTTTTGCTTTCTTTTCTTTAGCATAATCATGTTTGACAAAGCTCATCTCAGAGATAGGTGTCACTGGACCCTTGCGTTTCCCTGGCACATTCCATTTACAAGGCTTAGATGTGCAGGACTCAGCTGCATCCGAATTTTTCCTTTTCGTCTCCTTAAAGCTTTGTTCAAGGGCAAACAATGTAGATGCCACATGGTTACAACGGCCATCAATACCAGCAGGACACTTACAGTGTGCTTTTAACACACAACCTATGGATGACATTAACAGAAAACAAGAGTATACTTTATCTTTTTTCATCGATGGCAGAACTTGGCTTTTTACATAATGTTTTCCATTTTGGTGCAGATGTCCAATGTATAAAACATGCCCTGACTTGAAGAAGTTAAATCCCTTGACTAGGGGCTTTGCAGTGGAAAGTTGTTTTTTACTTTCAACTCCTTCAATCATAAACTGCCAAACGGTTCCAAAAGCTATCTTAGGCAAATCTTTAAAATCAGGTTTGTATCCTTCTTTTGGAAAGAATTGGTTGAGCTGCGGCTCTTCCTCCTCCAGCACTCCAAGTTGAGCCTTCTTGCGGAGAAGGTGTAGTCCACCGTCTGGATCACGGAGATATTTAACGTCTAGTCCATGCTTAATGTAATCTTGAACTCTGAAAAATATGAACATGATATATGACTGGAATGAAACAAAATAAAACGACACAATTTCTCCTTCGATATAATTTAAGCTCATATGTACACCACTAAATGAAAATATACACCTCGAGTGAACCTACCTTGTTATCAATGCTTTCTTATTTCCCGTAGTCTTTGCTCCCCTGCACAGCAACCACCTTTTCAATTGAACGACGCTACATTGTTCTACAGTTTCGCGAGGAATTTTTGCACCAGGTATATCTTCTTCTGTCAGAATAACCTTGAGAGCGTCTCGCACGGTTGCATTGCTCTTGTCCACCATGTTCTTGCTGTCCCTCCAAACGATCCCAAGAGCCTCTAGGGTGGTAAATCGTACCCAGACCGCCGCTCGTTTTGAAAATGGCTAATTCTTATCTTATTTTGTGCACAGCAGGAATCGCAACAAGTGCATGCGCAATGTACTGTGTTGTTTCCCGCCAAATTATCAAAATGCGTCGCTGATGAATGCAATCTGGTGCTCAAATGTTATTGAAGGGTTTACGTTTATCTAAATTTTCCACGATTGTAACTTTAATGTTTGTTGATCACTGAAGAAACTTTGAAAACGCAAACATGGTTCTTTTGAATAGTGGGAAAAGAAAGAAAGGAGATGCCGACGATGGCGAGGAAAGCAATAATTCACGATCGCGTTCAAGGTTAGTTCATATTCTCCATCTTGGACTTGGCATAATTGTACATTTCAAGTTTGTCTCTTTTGTAGTTCGTAGAGATCGTGAAAGTTTCATTTGATCGAAGATCAGTCAGAAAAATCGTGAGATCCACCAAGCTAAAATAACTTTACTTTCTACGATTGATTGCTCTCCAGACCTGATGATCTCGGTGGTTCTACGGAAACGAGAGTCCTAAGGATTCAGACAAATGACACGCTGGATGTTAAGTATGGATTTGATCGCTACAAGGAGCCAGTAGATCGACTAGGATGGCTTATCAACATGCATCCAGTAAGCTAAGCAAGATCAATACATTTTTCTAAGAGCAATCGAAAATGTCATAAAATTTAAAGTACATGTACAACGTGATCAAACGTTCTTTGGACTAAAGTTGACTGACCAGTGGATGAGTTTGAATTGAAAGTGTAAAACATCGTTTCTTACCCCGATCTTTTATGGTAAGGATTTGTTTGCCTTTCAAAAACTCTCAAGTTGTTCATATTAGTTTTAATATAAGCATTTACATGGAAACAATATCTGTGCATTTCACATCGCACTGAAGTCAGAGGGGAGAAGCTGGGGTTATTTCAATTATTAGACTTGACAATTATTAGGTGTTTCAAAAAAGTGTTGTTCATCATTAATTTACTCCTGTGTTTTCTCAGACAGAGGTAATTGACGACGACAAGAAGCTAATCAGTGCTGTAGACCTCTATTTCATTCAAGATGATGGGGGACGCTTTAGGGTGAGTAGTGTCTATTCGTCTGTGTATTATGTATTTAGGAAATCAGTCAGTCAGTCCATCAATCAGGCAGTTGAGTGGCACCTAATCTTGCTGCACATACAGATGGTCGGTTAGTCAATCAGTGGGTCAAATAGGCAGTGAGTCAGTTACACAGTCAGTTATACAGTCACTCAGGTATTCAATCAGTGAGTCAAAAAGACAGTGAGTCAAAAAGGCAGTGAGTCAGTTACACAGTCAGTTATACAGTCACTCAGGCAGTCAATCAGTGAGTCAGTCAGTCATTTGTTTACTCAATCATTCAGTCAGTCAGTCAGCCAGCAAGTCAGTGAGTGAGTGAATGAGTCGATGAGTCTGAGTCAATGAGTTTTTTAGTCAATGAGTAAGCCTGTGAGTGAACCAATGATTTTATCGTCATTTTACAGGTACCATTGCCGTACAAGCCTTATTTCTACATCCTTGCAAATAAGGTGAGTGTGCTTTTTAGGTCCATTTACTATCTGGTAAATGTCTCATCCTTGTCCAGCCATTCCATATGGCCACTCTTTAATTTATTCTTTAGAGCTAGAATCTTCTACTGCACTGAAAACCCTTTTAAACTTACATGTGTCTAATCTCAAATTTGTCTGAAATGTTAGGATACTGATCGAGAGGTCGCAACTTTCTTGAACAGAAAGTTTGGTGGATTGATAGCAAGCATAGAAACAGTGGCTAAGGAAGATCTAGATCTGGTAAGGCAAGGGTTTTTTTTTCAACCTGACATCAGAATATTCTCCTTACTCTTCTCTAGACCTTTCCTTTGGAACTGAAAAGGAGAATTTCTTTAACAATCAAAGCTTCTTAGCTTGCAATAATTTTCTTTATTTTCACAAATGATTCTCTCTGAATGATTGAGCAATATTGCTTTAAGGAGATATTAGATGCTGGTCACTCTTGAGGTTTTTAGTGGAGGCGCGTTGGCCTCATGGTTGATGCGCTAGAGTCTGGATCGAGTGGTCCGGGTTCGAGCCCCGGCGGGGGACATTGTGTTGTATTCTTAGGCAAGACACTTTACTCTCACAGTGCCTCTCTTCACCCAGGTGTATAAATGGGTACCGGCAATTTAATGCTGGGGGTAACCCTGCGATGGACTAGCATCCCATCCAGGGGGGAGTAGAAATACTCCTAGTCACTTCATGCTACAGAAACCGGAGTTAAGCAATGGCGTGATTGGCCACTAGGCTCGTAAACAGACTTTACCCTAGGGGTTTTTAACTTTAATTAAAATTTTCACTAACAACTAAAATGGTTAAAATTTTAAAATGGTTAAAATTCTCAGCAATAATAGACAAATCAACTATAATTTTAACATTATTCTTTTAAATTTTTTTTTCACGTCTAGAATAATCACCTTGTTGGGCTGAAACGCAATTATATCAAGCTGTCATTTCTCACAGTAAATGACTTGATGAAAGTGAAGAGGTAAGATTTTCGATAAATATATATCTTATTAACCAAGTGCGAGGGCCGTACTGGGAGAATATCGGCCTGAGGTCTTGACAGTACAGACCGAGCGCAGTGAGGTCCACACAAAAAAGACCGAGGGCTGATATTCTCCCAGTAAAGTCCCGAGCAAGCTTGGTTAATAAGAGATTTATTATATGACTGAAGTTCAAAGGGACACAAGTGCGGTATCATTCGGGACCATTTGGGACAGTGCCCGGTCCAATACTTAGAGAATATTGACTGGCAGTAGAGCATTTTGATTGGTCGATTTTAGTTATTGGCCCTCTGACTGCCGGAGTCGTGTAATAAATTAAATTTTTTTTTAACATTGTTATACCTACAAATTATTAATTGTTATTTGATTTTATTTCAACTCAAGGGAAATCATGCCAGCTGTAAGGAAAAACAAAGAACAGGCCAAGACAAATGCAGCCTACAATATTGTGATGGGTAATGATTGGAATGAAGAAGAAATGATTGCAACTAACAGAAGAAGTAGTGATCAAATGGCAAATATTATTGACATTAGGTAATTAAACAACTGAGTTTTTTTGTATTTCCTTCAAGACTTATTTAGTAGTAAGTAAGTGAAGTCTGTTTACGAGCCTAGTGGCCCATTAGGCCAGTGCTTAACTCCGGTTTCTGTGGCATGAAGCGACTAGGAGTATTTCTACTCCCCCCTGGTTGGGATGCCAGTCCATCGCAGGGTTACCCCCAGCATTAAATTGCTGGTACCCATTTATACACCTGGGTGAAGCGAGGCACTGTGAGAGTAAAGTGTCTTGCCTAAGAACACAACACAATGTCCCGGCTGGGGCTCGAACCCAGACCACTCGATCCGGAGTCAAGCACACTAACCATGAGGCCACCGCGCCTCCACTTAAGACTTATTTGGAAGATATTTATTGCTGTTTTGAAATGATATAAACTATCTTGGTCACAAGTGGGGATCTTGGCCATTTCATTATTGGCACAGTCTGTCATTTGTGAAATATCTGAATAAGACATATAGACGTGAGTACAAGTCATTATTATCCAACTGCACTTCATAGAGTACAAGTAACGCCATCGACGAGTACAAATATCACGCGGTATTTGTACTCTGGAGTACCGGTTAAACAGGTTTTGTTGCGTCAAGCAAGCGAAGAATTGGAATGTAGTTATGAAAAAAAAATGGCGGACAACTTGAATCATATTTCCGCCGAAGAAGAGTCAGAATGGCTGGCAAATATAGATACAGGTTTATTAGATGAATTGAGCGAAGAAAAACAGCTAGAAAAACCAGGAAATTTCTTCATTTATTGAAGAAAATAGAAACAGCAACAGGACAATGCGCCAATTCTGTTCTGCTTCGCATACTTCTGTCACGCATTCCCTGTAAATAAATGTCCACGAAATTCACCCGCACTGAAATGAAAATTTGACTTGTTGGATAATAAATAACTTATTAGATGTTTAGTTGTGTAGTATCACTAAGTATTTTTACTCGTTATTTGTAAAAATAACAAGCTCGTCAAAATACTGCACAACTCATAAAAATACTTAGTGATACTACACAACAAAACATCTCATAAGATATATTTATTCTATTAATTAAAAATAAACTAAGTAGCTTACATGTAGGCATACCCTCCCCTTCCATTTCTTCTTAAGGATAGGGGGTGGGGGAGAGGGTAGGGCTACACATAGGTTAGGAACTAAACTCAACCTATTAACAAAGACTACAGCCTGCACATTCTACAAGGGCAGATTTTTGATCGGGGATCCAAACTTTGGTTCAGAAAACACAACTAATGAGATCTTGGGTGTGAAAGGGTTAAGAGAAAAAACACTTTCATCAATTTAAAATATTTTCTTTTATTAGGGAGTATGATGTGCCTTATCATGTCAGAGTGGCCATTGATCTTAAGATTTTTGTGGTGAGTGCATAAATTAAACTTGCTTATAAAAATTAGAAATGAAATATTACAGTCAAACTAAGTGAAGCGTACCCCTCAAGATTACATTAATGAATTGATCATTTGGATATTGAACCCGCCAGTCGTTTCAAGAATATAATAATGAATTGATTATTTGATTATTGAACCCACTAGCTGTTTCACGAATGCAGTAATGGATTGATTATTTGAATATTGAACCTGATAGCTGTATCCGTTTTGAAAAGGCGCAGATCATTGTTCAAATTAGAAGTCCATTTCTGAAGTCCAATATGATTGTTCTATATGACGAGGAATCCTGAAAATGAACAACCTGCACAGTAAAGACACTGCGAAAACAGTCGATTGTAAATATTAATGAAATGAAAAAGTCTTGCGATGGCTTCGCCCGTAAACTATTTTTTTTTTACCATGAATACACACAAGAATTTCTACAAGTTCGTTAAGATGTAAATAGGCGAAAAAAGCTCTCGATAACATTCCATTTACAACATTTACAAGAAGTTCTACACAACACTCGAACTCACCTTTCCCGCCATGTCTGACGCCATGTTGAAATGGTTCCGATACATCATCATGTGCTCGCATAATCCAATCAGAAATGGACTTCTGACTTGAACAATGATCCACGCCTTTTCAAAACAAATATGGCTATCGGGTTCAATATTCAAATAATCAATCCATTATTGCATTCTTGAAATGGTTAGCAGGTTCCCTGTTCAAATATTCAATATGTTATTGCGCTCCTGAAACGATTTGCGGGTTCAATATTAAAATAATCAAAATCATTAAATGTAATCCAGAGGGGTACGCTTCACTTAGTTTGACTGTAATTACTCAAGTATAATATGTGATGAAGAAGTTAATGGTGGTGACTATCAAATTATCAACTTGTTTTAGAGCTAGAATCTTGCCTCAATGGAAGATGCGCTCCTGGGATATTTGATGGTTTCCACTTTGTCATGCAAGTCCCTAGTTACTATGCAGCATCTCCATGGCTGGCACATTCTTGTATCCCAGCCATGACCCCCTCAGTGGAAGGGAAAGACAGGAAGGGATGGAGTGGCAAGGGGGAATTTGTCGCAGGGGATTCTGAAAACCACCACAAACTGTTGATGAACAGCCTCAAACTGCTTGAGAAGTCACAGATTTGCAATGACCTGCTCTTTTGAGAATGATTGCTGACTAGGAATACTTGCTGAGCTCATAGCAATAGCTTTGTGAAATAGTCGTAACCATATAGTACAATTTTCAGGTCTAAGCTTCATTTTCTAAGGAAAAAAAATGCAGATTTTTCTTTGGGCCTTGTACTTTCCCACTTGTCACAAATGTGTAACTTTTTTTCCTTTTAACTTTCTTCCTGTCATTAAACAGGGTCACTGGTATGAAGTGAAAGTTCGTGGTGGAATCCATGCAGAGATAAGAAGGAGAGAGGATCTTCTTGACAGACCAGTGAGTGGGGGTTTCTCTCTCTCTTTGTGCTCTTGCTTCATAATCATGTACAGATTTAATGTGCAAAACAGCTCACCATACAGTTGTCAAGGGAAATAGATTTCCATATGCATTAGGTAATAAAATAATGCCTTGACCACTTACCCTTGACCCTTTGATCCTTAAGAGTGACCAGCATTTAACTTCTCCTTGCAATATCACCCCTGAATCTAATATTAAGGTCACAAGAATAAAGGAAATCATCAACCGAAAAAGCTCCTGTTTGTTAAACAAATTCTCCTTGTCAACATCTTAGGAAAAGTATGGAGAATATGCATACTGATGTTTGGGTGTAAAGGGTTTAAGCTTACTTTAGTCCACAAAATCCCCCTTCCAATCTAATCTACGTGTGAGGCCAAATATCAATACAGTCGCACCTCATGCATGCAGTTATCCAAACTTTTTGATAATGGAAAAGGCGCATTATAAATTAATAATTATTATTATTATTATTATTGTTATTAATACTTTTTCTCTGGTCCTTTTCCATGAATTAATGAGTTTTGATCTTCAAAACTTTAAGAGCTAAAAAATTCAGAGATTACCAATATGTTTAAAGTCAGAAAAGTACATTTAAAACAGCGCATTACCTCCTCCACTTTGAAAAGATGGAGTGCTCAGAGACAAAAAGCTTTCTGATGTAGATATATTTGTAGTCATTGAAGTGGACTTTTAGAATTAAAAATGTATTATCTTTATTTCTTTCTTTGTCACATTAATGTTCATATTTTTGATTATCTGCACTCTTGATCGTCTGGACTTTTTACCAAGTCCCATTGAGTCCGGATAATCGATGTTTGACTGTACTTCTCTTTTATCAAAGACAATCGGAGCGAGGAATCATTTATTGATGACAGACTAATAATAGGCCATTTCTAAATTACCCTTGGCCTCTTTTTCAAAATGATATGCAGTACACAACAATTCTTGTGAAAATGAGTTTAATTTGCATGAGAATGGAAACTTATTATCATATCAAAGGATGAACACTAGGACTTGGTTTGAAAAAAGAGGCTAAAGGTAATTTAGTTAATTCAGCCTCTTATATGCAAAACTTTTTTTTTTTTTACAGGAACCAATTGTATTGGCCTATGATATTGAGACAACAAAGCTACCGCTGAAGTTTCCTGATTCCAGCACAGACTCAATCATGATGATCTCTTACATGATTGACGGCCAGGTATTGAAATCAAATGAACATGCATTCCAAACTGTTTAAAAAAGTGTTGGTGTATGACAGTGATATGTTACTTTTCTATCTAGTGGTATCAGGATGTTACATGATTATCTTGTTTTAAATATTTGTTGTAGGGCTTCTTAATTATTAACAGAGAAATAGTTTCAGAAGACATTGAAGATTTTGAATACACACCAAAACCTGAATATGAAGGACATTTTACAGTCATAAATGAGCCAAATGAGGTAGGACCATAATGATGACAATGTCCACAACAGCTTATTGTTAACAAATGGTAAACACCACAGGGAACACTATTGAGTTATGGATGCACGTGGAAGGTTGCTAAGCACGAAAGAAGCGTAAGAGTCACGCGAGGCGATAGCCGAGAGCGACTCTAGCTACTTGAGTGCTTAGCAAACCTCCCAAGTGCATCCATAACTCAATAGTGTGCACTGTGGTGTTTACCATTTGTTTTATAACATAACATTGATACATTGTAGCTAAAGAGTTCCCTTTTATTTAACAAATCTTATGTGACCAGAAAAACAAGTGCGCGCGGAAAAATAGTCTTTGCATTTGCTCACGTCAGCAGTGTACACCCATGGGCAAATGGGGACGCTAACTTGACCAATCAGAGCGTGTGCTTTACTTTGGTTATGTTATAATTAGATTTATTACTTGGCTGGGTATTGAAACATTATTGCTGATCTTTTAAAAAATATTATATTTTTCAATGCTTCTCTTTCTAGCTAAGCCTACTCCAGCGTTTTTTCGAGCATATTCTGGAAGTTAAACCAAATATATTTGTAACCTACAATGGAGATTCCTTTGATTGGTAAGAGATTTCTTGTAATTTCCTTGTATGGTTTGAATGGGGGCCTGTGTAAACTATAACAAGGTCAGACCACAACATCAGGAGCCAATTGTTCCCCACTCTGTAGGAGATTAGTGTATAGTTCTTTAATGTTCCTTGCTACGACTGTAGTTAACACAAAGAAGATGCAGGAGACATTTAGGCCTTTGGTTTTCTATCCTTATTCGAGAAGACTACAATGTCTAACCATTTGCAGATGTCACAGCAAAGGCAGCACATTCTCCTCAATAGGCCATTTTACAGTTGTGTACTTAGTTGCCAAGCCTTTGATTCAGAGTGAGGCTGAAGGTGACCTTGTCATGATAGAGACCTGTATCTAGTGAGTATGATAACGAAGTGATTTACATTTGAAAGGCAGCAAGCTAAGGTTTGTATCATAACAAGGTCACCCTCTACCTCACTCCCATTCAAAGGCTTGGCAACCAAGCACACAACTGTAAAATGAACTATTATTTTAAGACCCAGAGTTTTGTCTTAGTCTGGGCTTGGACCCTCTGCCTCCTGCCTGGCAATGTATGTGAGCTTACTAAGCAGGGTTAGAATACAAATTATTAGTAATCTCCACCTTAATGAACACCTCAAGAAAACAAG